>NW_009938223.1:4269-5227 GCF_000696875.1 Nestor notabilis | reverse complement strand
TGCAGGGCAGAACAAGGCAAAGAAAGATGAAGAGTCTGACTATGGTGAATCCAATTCTTTGCACAACACTGCCACAGTCCTTTCCTGAACTGCTTCTAGCCATAAGCTGCACAGCACGAGCCTTGTCTTCACAGGTCTCCTTGTGTGGCGCTGGTCAGACTCTGCAACAGACTGATAACAGCAAACTTTGTGCTTAGGGTCCTTCCTCACGTCTCATTCTGTTCTGCAACAAGATACAGAACAGCTCCTCCAGCCTGAGAGAACTCCTCTCGTTACTTTCTGATGAAGTAAACTCGCTTGTGTAATTCAAACACTTTCTTTAAATGGCCCTATATATTCCTGTCTCCAACCCTTGAGGGGCTGAGCCAGCCAGCTTTGGTCCAAGCCATTGGAATAATCTCCCCAGGGAAGCGGTGGACTCCCCAGCTTTGGACACTTCTAAGATTCATCTGGACAGGGTGCTCAGCCATTCAGTCCAGGTCATGCTCTGCCTAGACGGGTTGGACCAGATGGTCCTTGAGGTCCCTCCCAATGTGGTATTGTAGGATCCAAATCCCCTTTTCCCTATCCCAGTGATGCATACAAACCTAAGTGCAGAATCTTCCTCTGAGATGTCTTCTGCATCTGCCCAAGCATCATCAGAACCTCCTGCAATGAAGCATTAAGAACTGAATCTTGTGTAAACCAACCTTATGCCCAGTCTGACAAGACACACGTATGCCCCAAAAGGTCATGATCTGGCACCCTCTCTCCACATGTAAGTGCTCTCAGTAGTTCCCCACATTTCCTCTTCCTGAAAAGCCCATTTTCCAATGTAGCCCACTCTTCCCTTGTTACTGCAAAGGACCTAGGCAGGTCAAACCCATTACTGACAGCCAGAAGGACACCCCAATAGCATTACACAGTGCTTTGCTAAGCTGAGCTACCCACACTAAGGCTACCAAACACTATCTGAACA
>NW_009938223.1:365-4238 GCF_000696875.1 Nestor notabilis | reverse complement strand
CAGTCCAGTATATGT
The DNA here is from genome assembly GCF_000696875.1 of Nestor notabilis. Classification (NCBI taxonomy): domain Eukaryota; kingdom Metazoa; phylum Chordata; class Aves; order Psittaciformes; family Psittacidae; genus Nestor; species Nestor notabilis. Next base: position 4,223 of record NW_009938223.1, on the reverse strand, counting down.
CACCACTAACAGGATTTGATTCCCAGTGATTAACCAAGCATCAGCAAGTTATTATCCTTCCTTCTACTATTCCCCATTCCGATGTTTTGGAATCAGTACCCTGAATTCTTTGGGCTGCCTTACTTGCCTACATGCTTCCCATAACTCACGCTTCAGCCTCAAGTCCGTGCTAGAGCTCTGCATGGGCTCTCAGGAAGACCTTGCTCTCATGTGTAGGTCACTGTCCCAGTACTGACCAGGCAGACAGTGACAATGGTTACATCAGAAAATAGCTCCTCACTCACCTGAGAAGATATAGTTGTAGCCAGTGCGCCCATAGAGCTCTCCCCAGCCAGCCAGTGTTGCTGATCTGCAAATATGCTGGAGGAAAATTTTGTTACTAACCACCCATGGTCCAGGAGTCCTTCCCTTACCAGGTCTCTGGCCCTTCTGCTGTCATGTTACATAAAAACGGTTGGTACTTACACCTACCACCTCCCAGCAGCCCCCCCATTCCTGGTCCAGGTTGAGTTCTCCAAACACATCAAGTGCCTTTATCTGTAGCTGGTTTTTAAATCAGATTTTCACTTCTAGTTCTCCAATTCACTAATACAGTCAATTCCTGCCAAGTTAGCAAGGTCTGTGCTCTGTTAATACCCTGCTTGAGTCTTATTTCCACATTCCTGTGGATGAGGTTATAGATGGTCCCAGTGCCACTCCAGGCAGTAAAGGTCAGCAGGTCCAGCCCACGATGGCTTTAGTCAAGCTGCATTAAAATGGTCACAGGTATGATTTTGCTGTTCATACAGTGCTTCTAAATTGAACTAAAGAAAACTGAATTAAGCTATTTAAACTCTAAATGAGACTATTCCTACAGGGCTTCAATGCAGTTTAACTAATCCACATGAAAATGAATGTAATTTCACTTTCCTACAGCTCCCCTTGCAGACAAGCCCACACATTCATAAGACCATTAATGCAATCTTGCCTCCCCAGGGAACATGCAGGGAAACTTCTCTTGAGAGGGAAAAGTTATTCAAAGGGAGCTCACCGCTGGGAAGAGTAAGGGGCAAATACCTTTGATCCTTCAGAAGGGACATATACACGGGGGAAATGTTAGCTCTTTGGTACAATGGTGGGGTAAAATAGCCTGAAGCCCCCTCCAGATGATTTATGCAGCCTTGACAGGCTACCTACTGCTACAGGCTGCCTGCTTGTACTTCAGCAAGGATTTTTACAGCATTCAGAAAGGTGACAACCAACTGAAGATGTGGCTGCCCTGGTCAAACAGAGGGAGAAAGGTCCTTTTTGAATCTAAGCCAGGTAACCTGTGAAGCTTTACCTTTCCCTTGTACAGAATGACTGGGCAGACAAACCGGCCTCTGCACCTCGCCATCTTACTCCGGTTGATGAGGTCCTGCAGTTTGCCCACCTGCACAGTGCTCTCAAACCTAGTGGACAGAGATTTGGTTCAGAACACAGAGCATCTCCCCACACACTCTGGGCTGTGATCCCCATGCCTTTCACCTACAAGCCACCTCTGAAGTTAGCAAGCAGAAGGACACTTCTGTAAGTATTGCTTTGCTTGAGAGGAGATTCCTTCGTGTATAATTCCCAACAGTTTTGAAACTTTGACAGATTCCGACATTCATATTTGGTTGTGGGGTTGTTTTCCCACCTGTCTTTATGTTTCCTTTGCAAAAGCAAACACAGAGGGGAAACAAGAACTTTCAGGTGGTGTTACCAGAATAGCTCCACGGCACTGCTTCCAAGTGCAGAATATAGGATTCGGCAAAAATCAAATGCCTGGAAGATCAGAAATTGCAAGAGAAGCACCTCCTCAGAAGCTGAGACAAGACACCAGGTTTCACCTCTCAGCACACTACCCGTGCTCCACTCTTCTTGTCTCAAGGACCATCACCAGCAAAGCTAGAGATAAACATAGTAAATACACACAGTTGTAAGGAGGCTGCTGTAGCAAGGGGAAATGCTGCTCTGAAGAGCAGGTGTGAGGCTCTTGCAGGGAGAAGTGCTTACATGCGGCACAGGTAGGAGGAAACCTACTGAAGAAGGCTCAGAAACCAGAGCCCTCCACCAGCAGCGTGAAAGAGCAGTGTTCAGGCTGCCTGGCACAAGGTGGAGAACGAGGTGGAAGAAATAACGTGTATCTTAACTCTGTTTTTCTTACTTTCAGGTGGAGGGGGTCTTCAGAAGTTTGTTTTCCACAGATACTACTGAGCAACCTTACTTCTGTATTAATTCCCTGCTCACTCTCCCCCCAAAACCAGACCCCTGTGCCATGGAGCTAATCTGAATTAATCTTTTTAAATGCAAGGGACACATTTTCTATAAGAGCAAGCAGCTGTATATTTTAGGCCTGAAGCAGAGGTGTTTCTCTTTGGGTGGCCATAACAGCACTGGAACCAAAATGTTCCTCTCACAATGTCGGATTACGTGCAACTGTGATCACATCTGGCGTGCAGACACATCACAGGATGGTCAGGTCAAACCAAAGACATGGCCTGTGTCTGAGATCTGGACATTTTCATCAGGCACAGCCACAGTAAAGAACTGAGCACGTCCCTCCATCACCTGCGTCATCTGCCTGCTCGCTCTGGGGGGACATCAGAGATCCCTAAGGGCAGGGAAAGAGCTCCTGCTTGTCAGAATCACTGTGCTACTTTCCGTGGCTCCTCACAAAGCAGCACCTGGCCAAGGAGCCAAAACCATGCACCAAATTCCTCCTGTTACCCCCTGCACCTGCCTGATTCCAGAGTACTGATAGAAACTTTGAGGAGGAAGCATCCTTTCATGCTCCAGAACAAACAGGATCAAGAAACAGCTGGGCTTAAAATACCCATTTGTTGCTGGTTCCCTGCCTGGCTTCAGAAGCAGCTGCAGGAGCAGAACGGATGGGACAGTGCAGAGTTCACAGAGGTGGGAACTGCTCCCAGAAACCCTGGTGAGAGGCAAGAAGCACCCTGCACACTTCAAGAAGATCTTACCATCTGATTAAGAACATTACCAAGATGAAAAGCAGCCAAAGACCTAGAGGGAGTGTCCCCTTCACTTGTGTTCTGTAACACAAGAAGCACAACAGTCTCTATTTCATCATTAGTCCATAAAGTACAATGATGAAATTAAATACCACATTGGTCTAAAAATGATCAGCAGCTTTTACAGAGGTTATCACTCAGAAATCAGGGGGAGAGGGCTGATGGAGGTCACAGCTTCCATGACTCTCTGGGACAGCAAACCGAGATGTGGAAAGAATCAGTAATTCAAGTGTAACTCCCAGTGTTGACTGCAAAGCTCTGGAAGAAAACAGGCTGCTGAGTGCAAGTGTACTTTGAACACTCGTCAGGGGAATGAAGCATCCTTTCCTTTTGCAAGAACAAGAAAAGCAGAAGCATTCTGTTTCTCTTCCCTAAAGACACTCCTGGTCACAGCTACAGCTTCAGAGCCCAGTTTCCCTTTTTTGCAGCAAGGGGGTTAACCTCTTCTAATCTGATCCAACCATTAAGCAGAAATTATCCCACCTGATAATCAGCTGTGGCTGGTGCCAAAGACACCCCTCCCACAGCACCCAGCCCATGTGCCAGCACCACAGTGGACAGTTTGCCTTCCTCTGGCAAAGCAGCTGGAAAGGGGAAGAGAACTCAGTGACCACAATCCTTCCTTACTCTTGTCATGGACACAGTTAAGACAGCAAAATTGCATTATGTTTTGTTGGAAGACAAAATAAAGGCTGAGGGACTATGGTTAGAGCTGCAGGGAGCAGCTAACAGCCAGAAGTCAGACCAACGTGATTCTAAGCTTGTAGGTCAAAGTCCAGAGAGAGGTTGACTTAGACTTGTACTAAACTGCAAGCCAGCACTT
>NW_009938223.1:0-200 GCF_000696875.1 Nestor notabilis | reverse complement strand
GAAAAGCCTCCCCCGCCCCCCCCCCCAGCCACGAGCAGCAGTCGCTAGGAGCCAACGCCGTGCTCGGCTCTGCTCAAGCACCGCACGCTGCCCCGGAGCGCCCCGGTCCTTTCGCACCCCTCAAATCACAGCTTTCACCCAGGAGGCCCAAGAGCCGCGAGGAGCGCGGCAGCGAGCGCAGCGCTGGCAGGCGGCGAGGG
>NW_009938222.1:92516-92794 GCF_000696875.1 Nestor notabilis | reverse complement strand
GCCGGAGCTGTCGGCCTGGAGCCGGGGATGCCCCGGGAGCCCTCCTCGCTGGGACTGGGGGGCTCTGCCCTTGGGACTAGAGCCCTCCGCATCGGGGGAAGGAGCGGGGGGTGGAGGAGGGAGTTGCGGGAGAAGTGCTTTTTTGTTACTTGAAGTTCAGCCTACTGTTGCTCCGAAGTAAGTATGTTGGCAGAGGCTGTAGCGGAGCTGACAATCAGTTCTCAGGAAAATGGAGCGCATTTGCTGAGAGGGCAGATTTCGTGACAGGGCAGCGGCGG
>NW_009938222.1:18113-92485 GCF_000696875.1 Nestor notabilis | reverse complement strand
GGTGTGCGCCGGGGCTCCCGGTGCTGGCAGAGACGCTGTCAAGTCACGTAGGAGGAATGGGTGATGCCAAGAATCGTCTCTGCGGAGCCCTTTCCCATGGGCACCCGGCTTCCTTCATGGCATCTGTATCATTGGTACAAAATGCTGGGCCTTCTGTGTTTATTTTTTCTTTTTCTTTAATCTTTATTTAGCCGGTTAGGTGGTATTTAAATAGCAAGCTGCAGTTATCAGGATTTTTTTTTTTTAAGTAGCTAAACTTTCAGATTAATTTTAGAATCTGTGAATGTGACTCTTAATGTGACCCTGTTACTTTCATCTGTTTGCAATTAACAGCCGCTTCTCAGAGAACTGTTGCTGTTATGGGCAGTTTTTTAAATGCCAGGAAATTGGTGAAATTATACTCCTTTTATTTTTTTTTTTTAATTAAAAAATAACATTTGGGATAGCCCATTCTCTGATTCCTAATGTCAAAAATCCTGTTTGTGCAAAGGATATAGGGTCAGACTTGGAAAGAAAATGTTCTGATGGGTCACGATCGTGGCGGGGCTGTGCTTGGACACAGATGCTTTTTTTGGCCTATCTTTTATTCACAGGATGCCTCTTTACCAGTGTGTAGGTATTAAAAGCAGTATTAATGTTTTTAAAGTTTGAATAAATTTCTCTCTCAGACTTTAAATCATGTACAGTTATGCTGTGTGTTAATGGATTGAGTTGTAAGCAAGAGTTTGCCTTCCTAAATTGATACCGTAAAGGAGTCCCTTAAATATGCTCACTTTTTTCCACGTAACTGCCCTTTCCAGTGTATTTATAGCTCCACTTCCATACTGGAATAACATCAGAACCTTTGAGGGGAAAACCCTGACTACAGCGTTGGTCATGATTCCCTGTCCTTAAGAAGTAATTCCTTAATTTTCACTTGAAAGGTATACCTGCTTTTTGAGGGGGCAGAGTGTTGGAGCGATATAAACTCATATGGCGAGTTTATATGAGCATGACTTGGTTTAGCATCTTCATGCGTGTAGACCATAAAGCAGTAAGTTTAAATCTTGCGTGTTGTTTCAGACTGTTTTCTGCTTGTATAAAAGAAAGATGCCATTTAAAGGAAGACCTAAGGTAAAATTCATCCTGCTTGTCAGTGGTGCCTCTTCAGTTGTAGGCTGGAGGTTTACGCTCGCTTCAAAGACCTAAAAGTGACCTTGACATCACGATCGCCATCTTCAAGCAAACAAAAAGTTGATGTACTTAAGACGATGAACTTTAACTGAGTGCACTGATTGAAATGTTGGCTTATGCTCTCTGTAATTCTATGCTTAGGCAAAGGCACTGAAGAGTGGTGTTTTTTAAAGCTGTATTTTATACTGGTGATGTTTCAAGAGGCTGCAGCACCAGACAAAAAGATGGGAAAGTGATTTCAGTAGGAAACTGCTTTTCTGCAGTGCATACTTTTCACATATATATATGGAAAATTGTAACTTCACGCTCTATTAGTTTTTGCATGCAAGTGTTGGGGCAAACCCAGGTTACCATCTGGGAACGGAGATAAAAAGTCTGAAATTGCAGTTAAATATGGTTTCATTTCTTAGGAGGGGTGAAAAGGGGCACTTTGAAGCTAGTACATAGACATATGTTTCACAGGGACTTCAATTTTTACTTTGAAACAGTTGGACATGGTATTAAAGCTAGCTTACAACCATTTTGAGGCTAAAAAAAGAAGAAAAAAACCACCCCAACCAGCTATGTCCTGTAGGTGGAAAAATCTGATTTCCTTGAATATGCGTCTTAATGCCTTGGATGTCTTTTCACCCTCTTAAAAGGAGCCCTATTTTCAGGTCTGGTTCATATGTTTCTGGTACAGTAAGTTTTTGATAACCATTGGCACCTGTTGTTCGTTTCCTGGAGCTGGTATTCAGAACAGTTTGTGTGCTGGAATAGACTGGGGGTCTCTGGGGAAAACACAAGAAACATGAGATTTATTCTGGGCATTCCAGAGGTGGATGTAGAGTTAGTAGAGAAGAGAGCTGGGGCTAAATCCTGCTCAGGTCTCTGCAGCCTATGCTGTGGTTGCACAAGTACATGAAAGGACTTGTTTGTGCACAGGGGATGGAGCACTGCTAAACTTCACAGCTTCTGCTACCCTCTGTGTTAATTTCTTTCCTCACTTCTGTTGCCTTCAACTTTGAAACGTTTATGCCCACCTTAATGTACTGTGCTTTTTCTGCTCTGGTCCCCCTTACTTTTAAAGATGTAATTGGAAACCCCCCCTTCTTCCTATCTGTCCTTTATAAAGTGATAGTAAACCTTGGCTTCGTGGTTTTCTGCTACGTTGCAGTTCTGCTGTGCACGTGCCAGTTAAAATAGCTGAGTCTTTGTGGCAGCAGCATAGAGGATTTTTTTACTGCCGTTATGCTAAGAAACCACCAGATATTTCACACAGCTGTCCTTAGTAAAGCAAGGGAGAAAGGCTTGAGGAAATGGGATAAATCTTCTAAATTCTCTCCTAGAACTACTACATTTCCATCTGGGGGGTGGCTAGGGCTCAGTATGACAACTGGATGTGCTTAAAATAAGGATTTTAACATCTATGGTTGGTTTATGAAACTGGTTTGTAGAAAGTCTGCTGATGTAATACAGTAATTCTTAGTATTCTAACATGTCCCACTTAGAGTGAAATAGATTTTATTTGATAAAAGGTAAAAGTTCATCAAAAACATCTCTCAAACTATATAGGGAAAGGAGTTTTTGGTAAGTTGGTTCAGATTTTTCCTGTATCTGATAGGCTTCCCTGTACTTCTGAGAGGTTCATAAGATGATTTCGAAAGTAAATTAGGAAGCCTTCTTTTAGATGTAATTACTGTGAAAAATCCTATGGTTATTTGACTTTCCTATTGATTATGCATTTAAAAACCAGAGGGTTTAAAAAGGAGAAATAGGCTTGATCTTCCCAGTACATAAGGAACACTGATAAAAATTCAGACAAAGCTGCATATAGCATTCTCTTACTTATTCTAAAGTTCTCAGTTGTAGACAGTGACTAAAAAAGTGCCAGACTATTAAGCTAGTTCTTGATATTTGAACTATACGCTCAGATATATAGGTAAAGAATTAGTAGAAATGGAATATTTTACTGTGGTTTTGTTTGGCACTTGCTCTTTGGCACTAATACATAGGTGCCTCTTCTGTCTTGAGTAATACTTGAACGTGCTAAGATACGTAATGGTGTTAAGAAATGTTTTATTCAGCAGAATAGTTGTAATCAGGTAGAAGCTGTAGTGCCTGACAAAAGCCCTTTTTCTGGAAGGCATCTGTTTGCATTAAAGCTTTTTCTTTCTTTCTTTTTTTTTATTTTTTTGTTTCTGCATCAGTCTAGTGAGCAAATTTAAGAAGCCAGTTGGTTTACATAAAGAAAATAAAACATGATGAGCTTGTTCAACATCATTCAGTGTTGTCCTCGTAGAGCTTGGTCAAGTTAACTCAATACAGATGAGTGGTAATGAAGTAGCATTATGTGACATCTTAATATTCTGAACTTGATAAGAATCAAGCTGTGCTCCTCCAGGAGTTGCTGAAGACCTTGAAGGAGTTGGTATTTATGCAGAAATCTTTCCTTCTGGAAGGAAGTTTGTCTTTTCCTTTCTGCTGTGCGTTGTTCAGGAACTAGTATTTTGACTTTGGGTATTTCTAAACGTGGATTAGTAAACCCTAAACCATGAATTCAAAAGCATGACTAAACATACTGGTTTCGTTGATTATATAAGGAAGTTGTGTTTTTTGTGGCTACTGAAGATGCTGAAATGATCTTGGGTACGAGTTTGAGGGTATAACTACTTCCTAAGCTTGCTGTTTGGGTGTAATGCTCACTTGAGAAGCATGGGACTCATCCTACAAGTATTTAGCATCTTTGACAGGACATTAGCAGCTGATGTTGACTTTGCTGCCAGAACTACAGCACTGTCAGTGTACACCTATGGTGTATGCTCTGAATTAACCACCAGTGGGTGATTTCAGAGGGTAAAAGCAGATGACAATATATAAAACTGGTTAGAAAATCTAATACACATATAGTAAGATAAGTATCTTCCACTAAGACTTATTCTAAGTTTCATATAGTATACCACACCGATGTGCACTGTTAATTTGAATGTTTCTGAGCTTGGATGATCAGACAGTACCTGAACTGCTTGAATGCTTTTGTTCTTGGTGTAGATAGGAAAATTGGAGTCTCAAGTAAGAGAAATCATCCCGTTCCTCTTGAAGTATGGGTGACTACTGGGCATATGAAATAAGCCAGGTATTCTAAAGGCGTTTCTTGGTGTAAACAATTCTTCTTAACAGCTGTTAACTAATAACCCATAATTTGGGACCATAATAACTGAGAGATGAGGAAATAGTCAAATTCTGACTTTGTGATCTGGAAGACCATTCTCAGTTGGACGTATAGCAGCTTGTGGATACCCTTTCACTCTGCTTCTGTCTTTTGGTAGGTGTCTTAAGATTTGGTACAGCTAATTGCAGGGGATTACAAGTCAAGAAGAACTAACAAGGAGCAGGGCTAGGAAGTGGAAAAACAAATTAATGTGTTCCACTTTCTTGATACTGCATAGTGGCTTCTACATTTATGCACAAAGTCTTGCAGCATTGAACATTCAGTATAAGCGACATGTACTAATCAGAGGAAATAATGAAATACCATGAATTTAACTTCCAATTATACGCAGATGACCTTGTTTTGCATGCCTCTTAGTCACAAGCCTGAAGCAGCTGTGTGAAGTGTGAATTGGATATATTGAGAAATGAATGTTTTTATTGGACAGTTTAACTTAAAATAATAATTTTTTAAAAAATTATAGGCCTTGACTGTGAAGATGAGCATCAATTCTGGAGGCCTTTGGCTGACCACATCACTCTTAAAGACGAAAATGGAGGGGTTATCTCCCATCTTTTTTGGTATTCAACAGTCCCTTATTTAGAGAGAGGAAAGTGACAGACATAGAAGTCTCTCATTAAACTTTTAAAATCTTAGAATGATGGTTTGGACACTTCGGAGGCATGGATTTTTTTTTTTTGGTTTGTTGTTTTTTTTTGACAAGACTTCCAGATTATTAGAATCAAATGTAGTTTTTAGAGCAATTTAGAACACATTTATTTCCCATTAAATTTGGCATGGTAATTTTAAGGGAGAGAGTAATTTTTTATATTGCGGATGGCTCTGGCTTGGGTATTTCATACTACTTTACTCTTGCTCTTACCTTTAGTCTAAAAATGGATGTCACCAGGGTGAAATATTTTCTTAAATCAGGAAGAGGAGTACTCCTGATGAGATGTGAGTTTTGATGTAGAACAATTAAACATAAAGCAAAGATTCACCTCATTACTTTTCATCGTAACTTCTTCAGTGTTGCAGTGAGAAACTTATTGAGACTTTTTCAAACTGACCTTAAAATTTTCTGTGCTCCAATGACTAATCATTTTATTGCCAGTAGAAGCAATTTCAACTGTTGCAATTTAATTGCAGTATTTCAGTCACAGCAACAGACCTTATGTCATGCAAATTACTTGAGCAAGGCTTGCAGAAAGGGATAATCTTGTCAAGGCAGGTATGTGTTGTGTACAGGTGAATATTGTTAGTCCAGTGTAATTTGTTGCTGTTATGGGGACTCTAATGTGACTTCAGCTCCTCATAGATACAAACAAGTATTTCTAAGGCAGTACTACACTTTTTTTGGGGGGTATCTGGGGTGTCTGCCATCTCTAGACCAAAACCGAAGTACTGCATATTCTCAATTCCCCCTGCATCAGTCCTTGATTAGGCTATTACAGTTCCTCTTTTGTGAATTCTCTGGCTTGTTTGATTTAGGAAAAGTATTCATAGCTGTACAACTAGTGTTAACTTTGTAAATATCACTCAGTGCAATAGTGAGGTGTGTTTTGGGGCTTTAAAAAAACACAAAACAAACAAACAAACAACTAAACCCAACAAACCTGGCTTTCAGTAAAAGGTTGCATAGTCTGGGTTTTGTGCTTGCATTTGGTCTTCCTGTTGACAAAAGTTTCATTTCTCATTATTAACTTTTGGGGCTCTTCAGAACATGCCACATCACTTTTAGTTGTAAAAAGTAATCTTATGTTATGTAGTATCTGACTCTCTCCTTAGCAGTATCTGGTAGGGAAATGTTTATGAGGTAACTTTCTGTGAGATGAAAGATTAACTCCTGAACTTTATAACCTGTTTTGTTTTAACTGAGAAGGAAGATATTTAATTGCATTTTATGCACCAAAATTACAACTTTAGGATTAAACTCGATGAGGTTACTTTGACACATTTTTCTTCCTTCTTTCCTCCCCCTCCCCCCCCAACAAATAGTAGTTATGTAGGGTAAATGACAGCATGATAGATGTCTCTCTTGAAACTGGTGGTATAACAACATGTAATTAAAAAAAAGCAGTTCCGTCCATATTGCTTGTGTATTATTATACATAATATCTGTTCATAATAATACAAATATTTTTGTGTAAAAACACACCATGAAAAAGAGGTGTTTTAGGAGACTGTATCAAGCCAGTACACCAGCTTGTCTGAATATTGTATACTGTATACTGACTTCTGGACAGCTGAGTTTAGGCCCCACATCAAGAACTGAATTAAATGAAAAGGTTTTGTTCATTCTTATTTTGTAAAACAATTTATTGGTGGAGTGATTTTAAAATAAATAAATAAATATATATGTGTATATATATGCTTTTTCAGGAGCTGTAGTTCTTTTCTCTAAAAATTTCTAGGAAGCCAGAAGAAAAGCTTTACCCACTCTGCTTTTAAAAAGGAGGTAATTCTTGTTTTTTTGTCACACATTGGCTAGCTTAGATGGGGACTCTTGATGTGGGGCTATGTGCAGACCAGGCCTGTGCTGTACCTGGTGGCTGGGGATGGTGGCCAGGTGCTGGGATGACCTTGCCTAGCAGAAGAAAAGCAACCTTGTCTCTCAGCCTGTTTCCCACACGAAGTTTTCCAGTCAGCTATCTGGTCACATGTGGGTTCTCCTGCTGCTTTATAAGTGAAAACAACGCCAGATAAACCGTTCATGGCAGTGTTGTCACATACTAAATCTGCTTCCCCACCCACTTTCCAGCACAGCCAGCCTTGGGGCAGGGTGATGGCAGATCTGCTGCCTGCCTTCCTCGGGGGTAAGCCTGTCTCCACCCCAGGAGGAATGTGATGGGTTTCAGTGGTGCAGGCCAGCACGTTCCTCCCTCTGGGTTTACAGCTACTGCCAGGCTTTTCAGTATTTCTGTCTCAAAAGAAAAGGGGAAAGAAAACCCAAACAAAACTAACACAAAAATAGAGAGACTTTAGTTTATTTTTCTATGTTGTCTGGGGCTTGGGATTTAAAAACAAAATAAACCTTCTGTAGGTGTTTATTGCTGACAGTAGGAGTTCACAGGGTTAGATTTGGGGTATGAAATAAGAATACAGGAAGCTATTCAAACACAGTTAATACCCCTGCCTTCAAATAGACCTTTGATGCAATCATCACAAAAGAATTACAGTCCATTTGGGAGAGTTATTAAAAGGGTAAATGCACACATGATATCATATGAAAAAATGGATTTTAAGTTTCAAAATGGAGTGATACCCTTTTATAAAAAAAGAAGCAATTCTGAAAATAACGTGTCAGTTTGTCATTTTCCCTTTGTATGAAGAGTAACTGCACTGAGTCACGTAATGTGCTAGACAAATGCTCCCATTCACACTTAATGCATGTTTCTTTTACAGTTTTCTGAAATTTGTGTTTCCATGTGGATTCTGAAGCAGGATCAGATGTAGCAGTGAAGCTGCACCTGGTTTGGGGATGGTGTAGGGGAGGACTGATTCTTCAGAAGGACTGCTTTTTGAACCTTTTGGTGTAGAGCATGTGAGCAACCATTAATGTTGAACTCCAAAATGCATATACAGAATCTAGCAAACGTTCATGCTTCTTTTTGGTGGTGTTTTTTTTTTTTTTTCTCTTCTCTAAAATATATGTTGAAATACTGACAGCAAGTCTGCCCCTTCCCAGCACACACTGGGAATAAGGAGCATATTAGGGAAGAGATGGTAGGGCTAATTTGTCTGATGCTCCTAGTGGACATTGTAAGGATTAGTATTGTGTTCTTTTTATCAGGAAAACGAGAGAAAATGTCGAAGTAATGCATGGGCTTGAGGTGAATAAGCAGTTTGTTCTTGCATAGTTTTATTTATTAAAAAAAAAAAAAGAAAAAAGGAGGGGAGCATGGAAGAGAGGAGGGTATGGGGTTCAGTTTGAAACAGAAGAGGCTGGTGTTTCCCAGGTTAGATGAGCCAGTGGAGCACTCTGCCATGTGGTGTCCATGTCAGGAATGCAGGAGATTCCACGGGGCTTGGAGAGAATCCCTCAGCTGTAAGTAAGAGTGCTTGGAGGACTGGGATGTAGCAAGAGGAGGCTTCTAAAACTGGTTCGTTTGTTTTACTTCTGTGATCTAGTCTCTTCCTAGTTCTGCTGATGTGCTGGAAGTGCCAGAGGTAGGCTATGGGCGTGATCCCATCTGGAAGTTCTGATTTCCTTGAAAATAGTAATCTGTGTGAACTTGATTTGAGATTTAAAGGCAAAAACTGACAAAAACTTATCCCTTTGGAATGTATCACTTGTTATATAATTCCATGATTTCTTCTTCATTAAAGAAATGCCACTTTCTTTCAATTACGGGTTATACTGTGTTCTCGTGATGGCGTTAGATGAACTTTTTGTTTACAAAATCCTTTTGAGTTGCCAAGGGAGATAACTTTTAGAAGCACAAGAGTAGGTATAAGGTATAACATTAAGTGTATGTTCCTGAATCTTACGTGTTCTAATGCATTCCCATTTACTGTATCTACAGAATTATTGCTGAAATTATTTGTATCATGGTACGTGGATAAATTTTGCAGTCTAATGACTTGTTACTCAGTGTGAAATAGTGCCCTTAAAGCTCACAGCTGAGGTCATGTCACGCTCTTAGTTGTGACCTATCCAACACAGTTGTCTGTGTGCACAAATGAAGTTAAATTGTATAAGCTTCTCAGCACTATGAAAAAATAAGTTACTCTTCACTACTGAAGGTCTGTTGGCAGGCAGAACACACACACACAACCAGGAGTCAGTCACTACTAAAATAAAGCCTGGGTTTTTTCCTTTCTGGAGTTTTGGGGAGAGGAAGGGAGAAATGGAGTAGGGGGAGGATATAATGTGAAGAGTAGTATTGAAATGACACATTAGTATAAATTGGGAAACTCAACCCTGGTTTCATTCCAGCGTAACTTTGTCCCAGGACAAGTAACTACAGAGTTTTCTGCTATGGTGTGTGCTTCAGTGCTAAGTTAATTCACGCTCCTTTGCATTTTTCCTTGACCCGACAGCTCTGTTTAATCTGTGAAACTCTGCAGCTTCAGGAAGAAAAAAACCCACCAGACCAACAAACAAACCAGACAGAAGGAATTTATTGTCTGATTTGTAAAGAAAGTGACAGGGAGATCTTTACTGATTGTATAAGGGAGGCACCATCATCATTACATAAATTTGATAGTGTTCTTTTGGTGACATTTTCTTATGGTGTAGCCATAACTGACTGCAACTCAGATCTTGTTTGCTGTTTTAGCCTTGGAATGGGCATGTTAATTATGCAGACTATTACTGCAATTTAAGAAACTTAAAACTTTTACTGGATATGTGCTGCTGTGAGTCGATCTAGCAAACTGTGGAGGGGAGGTGCAAAGTTGTAAGGAACACTGCTGAAATGCTCGATTGCTTCCAACAACTGCTGGGAAGGCAGTGCTATTCCCATCGGGGTGCTTCTCCTGCTTTCTGCTTACGGGAAGAGGTTTTCCTATCAATCTCTGCAACTAGCATCCGACAGAGCTGAAGTATATTCCTACCTCCCTTAGCTGGCTGCAAAATGAGCCTTTTTTCTGTTCTTGTTTCAGTCCTTAGCTGTTGTTTAAAGGGAGGGTGGATGGAGTGCTTCTCTCTGAAAGCTCTGCTTAAAGAAAATAGGGAATAAGGAAGACTGTGATCTGTCCTTTCCAACTGGAGACTGAGCTGGACAGATGTTTCTTACTTGGTGCTGAAGAGGGAAGTCCCTGGCTAGGGGCTCTAGGATGAGGGTTAGAAGGTGAAGAAGTCCTGTGAGGGCCTCGTGCTGCAATGATCGCTTTAGCCCTGCACAAGTGAGAGAGAAGATCCAAAACTTCTGTGTCTCATGTCCTTTCCTCCTCCTCCTTCATCTCATTGCAACTGTTCTGTGTTTATTTTCCTACTTTTAAATTGCATAATTTAGTCTTTCCTGTCACTTCCTAATGTCTGAATCATAGGTAGCTCTTCCTGCCTGCAGTAAACGAACATTTTACTTCTGGCACCTTTCCAAACGTTGAAATTTTATTTATGAAGGTGGTGGTGTGGGGGGGGTGTCCCTCTGGCAGCATGCTTGGGAAGCTAATTCACTTGTATATCAGTTGGATAAGCTGCTTACCGCACGCTTCTGTGGCCAACTGATTTCCTTGTCTTTCCAATCTTCTAAACTGATGCAGCTGTTTGGCTGATAAGGACAAGCAGGTGAATGGTAGTGGATGATAAAAACAGAGTATAAATAGTGGGTTACAAGCTTTCAAAGTTGGTGACAGGAGCAGCTAGGTTGCCTCAAGTTTTCCTGCTGTTGCGTCTTCTGTCCCTCATACCTTGCATGTATGTAGTGCTGAGATACACAGTGTCTGCCATTTAACCAGTCACTTGTGATAAGCGCCGTCTGGCCTAACATTAGGGCTTTGCTCATATTTTGGATTCTTTCACTGCGAGGCAGGAAGATAACACAGGGTACTTTGGGACATGTGGTCTGCCTCCATCAGCCTGCTGGACCTTTTAGGCCATATTTATAAAAGCTGCAAAATGAGTCTGTCATCCTCAATTTTTCTATTATTACACTTATTTCTAAGCTATGATAATCCTTCACGTTATTTTTTAATTGACTGTGACTCCAGAATGATGCATGGAAGACACAGCTAACACCCACGGGGATTCTCCATCTTTCCCAGAGCATTCTCTTTCTACTAGTTTCTGTCCTTTATAGGGAAGACTTGTCTTGAATCATAATAGATCAGTCTCAGAAGGTGCTGAACACTACACTGCAACTACATGTGGAACTATTAAATGGACTTGGTAAATGGAGACAGCAGAGGAAAGATCCAGTCCTTGTTTTGGCAGTTTTGCATTTGTACATTCCCATCAATCTGTGCATCCTTGGTTCCCTCAGTGCCCCTACTAATATGGGAACAACGTGAGAATAAATCAAATATATTTAGGACAGACTAGATGAGGTAAGAGCAGCCTGGATGTTTTACTGACTTCTTCATTGTCCTTCCTTGTAAAAGAGAGAGAGCACCTTCTTTTCAACAGTTGCAACTTACCTTGATTTTTAACTGTGTTGCATGGAAAGCACATTCTCCATGCAGATGATTTAAAAAATAGTAACTTAGCGTGTTGTGCTGGTAGAACTAAGCAACAGGGTGTTGCTTTAGCCTAGTTTAATACCAGTTTCAGAAAAGGCAGTTGAAGCAAAAGAACCCTGCTGTTACATGCCATAGGAATGTCTCGTGTTCCAGTTTCTTCTGGCTGAGGTTGCATATGCATGGAGGCATGGGGTTTTTGCTTGTGCTGTTTGGTCTCATCTGGTCAGTAAAGGAAAGGAAAGGATGGAGTTTCTCAGAAAGGTAAGTTTGAGAAATTCTGGACCTGGTTTCTCATCTTAGAAGTTATATATGGGTTGGATACCTTTTCTGTTGTCATTGTCTACATATGCTATTCACCTATGTGTAATGAAAGAATTTACATTTCTTTCCACAACAGTGGGAGGAGTTACTGGTTCCTGTGGTTGGGTTTGAAATGAGTTTTCTGTATTTGGAGTATGAAAGTCATTTTCCTGGGTGTGCAGTTTGGATAATGAACAGTGCTAGGGAATTGTGAAGAAAGAAGCATGATAGAAAACAGTATCCTATTTATAATCTAGTCTAAAATGGTCTTCATAACGCTATACCATGTGGGAACTGAATATGGAGACAACTGTATGAAATAATATTATCCATTTGCTTCATGCATTTTGGAATTCTTGAAAGTAAATAGTACATACTCAAATAAATACCATATTAAATAAAATAGAAAATGCTTTTGTGTCCTTTGTACACTGGGTGGTGAAAGTTTTGCTGAATCAGAAGCAAAAATGTAAGGGTTGGGTCCTGTAATTATAGTATTAGAGGACCTGTCTACTATTGCCTTTTAATTTAAACTTGAAATATAAAGTATTTTGGTTAGAATGAAGATAACACGGACCAAAGTATAATGAAATCCAATTTTTCAATCATTTGCATTACTTCAAGTTGACTTGTAATGTTCCATGGTACTATTTTATCAGTCCCAGTCAATACATACCTCACTGCTGTGCAAATCTTTTCATTTGAACATGAGGTTATTAAATTATACTCTTGCATTGAATTTCCGTGATTGCATTATTGTCATTCATTTAAGGAGATGACAGTGCCTCCTCAAAGGATGTTGTGCTTCTTGTTTCTTTAAGAAGACGTAAGTTGTACTAAAGTCAAATCTGGTGCAGGGTTGTATGGTGGGGGGGTTTGCATTCTTTTTGTGGGTTGGTTTGTTTTTTGTTTTTTTTTTTTTTTTTTTAGCAAATATTTAAGCAGTGCTTCTGTGAGTTGCTTGTGAAATTCCAGTAAGTCTCAATTTAAAATGCAAATATTTCTCCAAGCAATTGAGTTACACAGCCTTAAGTTGCTATAAAACACCTTTCTAATGTTAGGAAAAAATTTCATGCTAAGCTTTATACCAAAACTTGTAACTCTGCAAGCAGGCATAAGCCAAGAAAATCGAGACTGTAGAAGAAATGTGCTTTCCCACGAAATAAAATCCAGGGCTGTAGCCACTGTAATTGTGCAATAAATTATCATAAACGTGATGTCATAGTCTCTGCAACTTTCTGAAGGGGTAGTCTGATTTTGAAATCGACCAAGCAGTGAATAACAAGCCTCTGAATTGGCCCGGACAACAGCAGACACATCTGCATCATTTGGGGAAAGCATCTCCTTGGAGAGTTAAACTATTTCAAAATAGAAGTTGTTGACTCAATGTGTTAATCTTGGCTTTTCATGAAGAAGTGCAGAGTCCCACACTGATGTTTTGGGGTTTTTTTTGTTTGTTTGTTTGTTTTTTGTTTTTGTTTTTGTTTGTTTTTTTTTTTAACAACTTCCTAAACTACCAGCTACATAAGTAAAAAGAGGTTGCTTGGAAGAAAGTTCATTGAGGGCAATAAATGTAGTTCCTCTGAACTGCAGTTATTCCTCACTAGCATTCAAACAACTTCTTACTTTCTGGGGAAAAAGGTCCCCAGATACAGACGTGATTGCAGGATTGTGGCTTTTGATTTACAAGGATAATTTCACCCAGGTTTGCCCAAGGGTGTATTGTGAAGATTAGGCACAACCCAACCAAGGTTGTGCCTAAGGTTTCAGTAGCATTATTCAGAAACTTTGTTTCAGGTATTCATTGTATGTGATGGCAAGGATGAATCGCTTGAACCTTAGCTCTGTTAATCATGTATTGTCATAACGTAAAAAGACAACGTGAGAGAGTCCTCGAAGTTACAGTTCTGGATTAAAAACCTAAGTATTGTTAATTAAATGATTTGAAAGAGCATGTTGAACTTCCATTGAGTGTGGTAAAACTTACCTCAATACCCAAGTAAGTATATATACATTGTGCTTTATTATATTTAGAATACTTCTCAGCTTTTAATGTAACCTCTTGGTCTGTCTAGAGTAATTAAAACAATTTAAACAGCTTAGGAATTAGTGATGTGCCAACAAAAGATCTCTCTTTGCCTTCTTAGTAGGAAAGCCTTCACAGCCATCCCTGTATCCTTCAGGCAAAAACCTCGGTAAATAAATAAACCTTGCAGTGTGCCCAGGAGGTAGTCTGTAAAGGGGAGGTGGGAGTAAAATTCAGAACCAAGAGCCTTCCCAGAACACTATCTACTGGTGCCTCTGCATCTTTGGGAAGCCTTGGCTTCTTCCTGGTTCAGTCTTTCCTTATTACTTTTACAGATACCTGCAGAGGCCTAAAAGTGACTTTTTCTAAGGTGATTCTTGTGTCAATAGTTTGTTCAGTCTTTGTATTTTTATCCCTTTCATCTTTATTCACTTCAGAAATGATCAATAACTCCTTGCTTGAGCTCTTGTATTTAGCCTTGTGACACTATACCTTACTACTCTGGTAACTTGATTCATGTCTCTACTAAAACGTACTGTTGTTTGGGTTTTTTTAATCCCTTCTACCCTCCCCCCACTCCTCTTTTTTATTTATTTTTTTTTCCTTTTGGTCTCACTTTCTCGGCAGCTTCTGTGTTAGCTTGTATCTCATCATCTGCTCTTTTTTTGCCATTGACCTGTCCATGGGTGTCTTCCCGTGCTCATTTTGTGTAAGCTTTACATCAATAACATATGCTTCAGTCTGTGTGTTCCTAAATGCTTCTTCTCTGACTTGTCTGTATGCTGCTATCATTAATGTTTTGCCTCTAAACGAAGTTTATCTCTGGCTTCTTGGAAGTTGTCTTTGCAGTTCACATTCTCTGCTCCTTTAAAATATAGCAATGTTTTCCAAACATTTCCAAGTTAAGTCTCTTGGTCACCAGAGTTGCCTGTTCCAGGAAAGTGTGGATGACATGGCCCATGTTCACCGTTGGGTGGGCATGTAGGCTTTTTACGGACAGAAACAACTATAAATGGTGTCACGTTTTGCTTTGGTTTTCAGGCTTGCAAACCATATTGCTTATCTCTAAATGCAACAACTGATTGCTTCATAAATCCATGAAATTCAGACTACTTGAAGTTGGGTTTAAAGCCTTTCATAACTGCAGTGTATCTCTATAAAGACTTGTATCTTATTATTTTTCCTGTCTACTCAAACAGATTTATCTCTTTGGTTTTATACTCTGTGCTAAGTTTGGGGTGAACCAATCAAACTGTTCTCTGAACTATTAGAACTTCAGTATTTTTTCATTCAGTTCCTAGTTAAGGCTAATTTTTTCTATTACGTGTACAGAGGATTTGTAAGGTTATTCTGTTCACTTGCATATTTCTGCAGAATGCTCATATATCTAGAAGGGTAAAGTTTGGTTTTGGATGGAGGATGTTAGTGTTGAAGATACTTGTTAATCTGGGCATGTTATTGTTTTATATGTTATTATTTGTCAAGTTTAAAATGACAATTACCATTCCCTCCTTTTCCTCCCTCCCCCAGTAAAAAAACCCCATGCTAAATAAACATACACCTTATAGAGTAAAAAAGCCAACAAAACTTCTTCGCATTTTTCTTCTGTCTTCAATCTTTCTGAGATTGTACATTACCAAGGGAAGGAACTGTGGACTATGTTTTCAGGAAAGTTTCATGTTTCAGGAGAGTATGCTGAAAAATGCTCCCATCTCTCTGTCTCTTCTTGGAAGGCATGTAGCAGACTTTAAACGTAATTGCTCTTTTCCAGTCTAATCAGGGTAGAAGGAGAGATTCTTTTTTAGCTATGATTTTTGCCTATGTGGAGATCCACTAAGGGCCAAATGGCTTGAATTTGTGCATAGAAACAATTGACAGAATACAGGCTGAAGAGCATGGGAATTATCTGTGCTCTGTTAGGCATGCTGCCAAGATAAGCTGCTGTCTTCTGTATCAGCTGTAAAGTTTCCTTGTGGTCATCCTTCAGTAAAGCCCCAAATAGCGTACATGATTCAGATTCCATGGAGACATAAAAGCAAACACAAATATGAAAGTTGACCCCTGAAAGAATGCAATTTTAGCCATAAAGCCAAATTTTCTTTCATTTGATGATCTCACTACTGTAATAATATTTTTTCTTTTTCTTTTTAAGAAAGGAAACAACAGACCACCCCCTTCCCCCCAAAAAACACCCCAACAAACCCAACCCCCAAAAACCTCAACCAAACCCAAAAACTCTGAAGCCAGCAGAATTCAGCACATACATTGCCTCATCTGAACAAGGTAAAAAGCTTTGGAGTCTTTGGGGGCTTCGTACAACATCAGTCTTGTCTTCCCTGGACTGAGCCTCTGTTGAGTACTGTTCTCCCAAGCTGTGTCAGGCAAGTCTGAAGGGATTTGGAGCTGGCAGATAGTTTTACAGTCATGATATGATCACTGGGGTTTCTGCTTTTTGTTTTCATGGGTCTTTAAGAATGCTCTAAAAATGATGTGTAACAAAATAGAATTAATTACTGTGCACAGGAGAGAACCTCTGTATCCCAAATACCATAATGTATTCTAAGCCTCTTGACATCCAAGAAGTAGTTGTATGAGCCACCTCACCAGAGTCCTGCATGTATCAACATAGTTCAAGGTACCAGTGGCTGGTACTGATCAAGTAAAAGCCAATCAGCCTGTATGTTTGAGTTTTGCAATGGACGTGCTTGGGTAAGATAGAGCTGTCTGCATATAGATGTGAAAGTAAACTGGAAGTGGTCCAGAGCTGTTTGTGCTTTCTTGCAGTTGTCCTGCTGCATCTCTCCATGCAAAGTATTCCTGGAACAGGGTTGATGGAAAAGGTGATGACTTGTTATTTTCTGATGTTGCTAACCTGCAGTGTTCTTAATAGGAATAACTGGAAATGAAGAGGCTACTCAGTTGTAATGAGGTTTAACTAATGTAACCAATGTTTCAACTTGTTCTACTGCATGTTTGCTCTAAGGCTTGTTTACGTATTGTATAAGCCAAACTCGCCTGTCTTGTTAGGTGAGTGTGGTTTAAGTCTGCAGAGCTAAGTGAACGTACTGAAATATCTTACATAGCATTAACAAAATATGCCCCTGTGGTATGACACATGAATGGCATACGAAATCTGTGCTTTTGAGACACACCTTGTAATGGTGATATCACTTTTTTGCACATTGTGGGAAATCAGATGTACTCAAAAAAAACCCAAAAACCCACAATCATCCTTATGTATTTAAAAAGTAAGTCAAAGGCAGAGGGAAGTTTAAGGAAGGTAAATGGAAGTTGAAACTTTTCTTACTGGTGGTCTTTGGGCTTGTTCTGAAATGACTTTAAAATGTTTGTATTGATGGAGAGCTTGCATCAAGCAAGGTGACTTTTTTTCTTTTTTAAACCACCCCTCCCACAGCACCCCCCACTCCAAGCTCACTGCCTTCTTGGTCTTCTGGTGAGCTTTTGGAGTTCATCATGAGAATATTTTTGGTGGTATTTCATATAATATAGCTACTATGAACAGCGTCTTTCACTGAGAAGATGTAGTGTGAAAAGAATGTAATAGTCATTCAGCGTAACACTTAAAATGCTAAGGGAAACTGTTCCAGTTACAGTTGTTTTTTTTCTTTTCCCCTTGGACTAAGCTTAATGAGTTAATACTAAGCAAAACTTAGTAACAAATTTTTCAAGTCAGCCAGTTAATTAGAGCTACTGTAAGTTGATCCATATTCTGTTAAACAGCAAATGTGAAATAAGTCTGGTTTTGAACCAAGTTCTGCAGTAATACTTATTTCTTTTTTGCCAGTTTCGTTCATGAGAACTGCTTCAGCTATAAAATCTGGTATGTTGTAAGAGTTTTGGGTTTGTTTTTTTTTTTTATGCTTACAGTTGTTTTTCATTGTCCATTTTGAACATTAGCATGTAACATCTGTGTGTCTCTAAGAATCTGATGAATTGAAATATTTCATTATAACCTTTTGATTTAATGATCTTTGTAGAAAACTGTTTTGATAAAATAGAAATATTTAACTCTTCTGTCCCAGTAAAAAACCCTAGATATTTTAATTTTAACATGAAAACAATAATAAAATTTCTTTGTAAGACTAAAAATACAGCTCCACTGAAATAAAATATTTCCAGCTTATTTTTTTCCTCCTGTTCTCCTCATTCTCCCCAAAGGTTGGAAGGAAATAAAGCTTCATAATCTTGGAGTTTCCTGATTTTTTTCCTATTTTGGTAGCTTTCCTAATATGCATGTCATGGTTTCCTTAGGCTACATTGTCTAGGGTTTTTCAGGGTAACTTAAAGCAGAGATAGTAAACATATACTCATGTATAGCTTACCTTGTGGCTTGTATCTCAGTTTTTCTGTGTGGTAATCTGACCTGCTTAATCTGTCTTAATGAAAGAAGGTTTGTGCAAAACGCTGGCTTTTATAACAGGAGAGGCCATGACCCATAGTGACTTTTATCTGGAAATAGTGGCTAGAAGGGAAGACATTCCCTTGTTTGAAATTTCCTAGTGGCTTTGGTTTTATTTATTTATTTTTTTGTTATTTCCATTTTCAATCCAGTTGTTTTGAGTGTCATGTAAGAAACAAGTCTTCAGAGTATACTGATGTTAGCCCACTGTGTGGGTACCACAGTGCTGAAAATTGGGCTTTCTCCTGGGATCCAGAGGCAATGGTGGAGCCAACAAAGAGCTTGGAGCACTGTGAAGATACTAGACTTCGCACTGTGACATTTCCATGTGTCTTGGGTGGAGAAGGCTACAGGCAGAAAGTCAGCCTTGAAGAAAGGAGATTGCGATTCGTAAACTTTTCTCAGGAGTAGAATAGATTTGTTTAGCAAACTGGGCGTCGTAGAGGAATTCCTTCTTGCTCTTATTGCTTTAAATTGAGAAGACGTGAAGAAGAATTGACTAATGTGGGCTGAATGCACTATGGGTGATGGGATGGCCTTGTATATTTACATTTGACTTATTATAGTATAGTCATTCTTCTTCGTCTTCTAAAATTAGCAAAGCACAGCACAATTATACTTTCAAGCTTCAGGATAAGCTTTGCATTTCATTAGTTCATTGGTTCTTACTTATGCTACATCAGTTCAGGAAGAGAAGAAAAATGTTAAACTGGAATAACTTGTTTTGAAAGTTCAGTACAAGTGTGTGATTTCTTCATCTCTAATTTTGAATCTCCCACCTCTTAATGCAAAAGTCTGTTTGCCTCGTCCTCTATGCTAAGTTGTAGGCTTCAGCATGGAGCAGCATCAAAGCGGTTTATTTGCCTTCAAATACATGTATGCATTTGATTACAAGTTTTCAGTTGACACCCCACTAAATTCTCCTTTTTATTTTTTTTTCCCCCCCTCCTCCCCCATGCAAATATTTTTAGGGCAAGATTTACTGGTAAAAATAGTAACAAGTTAGAGGCACCTTGCTTTTTAGGTTGGTTACATTTTTCACTGGAAACTGGTGTTTGTGCATCTCTGAGGCATGGTGGTGGTGGTCATGCAAAGGGACGATGCCAGCATTCGTGGCCTTCAGTGATGGAGAAGCATGCAGGTTTCTAATTATTTTGGGGGAAATTTGGTTGGTAATCAGAGGGCAGGTTTTCTTCTCCCTAAACCCTGTCCAGTGTAGGCCTGAGGTCTGCTCCCTGTTCCTCTTTCCTTCCCCAGCTAAGGCCTCGGTGAAGCCCTGTCTTACCCTGGATGTCACCTTCTGAGGAGACCACCGCACAGCTACCAAGTGCAGCCAACTGTCCAGAGCCCCCTGGGTGTGCCTGCTCACCTACTTTGGCCTGGCACTGCTGCTTTGCTTCTGTACTTTGTTGTGTCTGTCCGACCTGGGCTGGATTTGCCCTTTCCTGATGGGAATGGCAGGCATGGAAGATGCCCATGTTCCTATGGGAAGGCAGGCTGTTTATCTTCCTTGAACACCACTTTAAAGGTAGCTGGTGAGGAATGCATGCTCTTTAAAGATCACAGTCTTGTAGTATTTTTACGGATACTTTGAAAGGCAAAAGAGTGTTCAGCTGGGTTAGCGGGCAAGTGAACGTGTGTGGCCCTGGGGCCTCTTGTGCTGTTTGAGGGTTGTGCTAATGCACCTTTCAGACAAAACCTGAAGGATGAGATAGGCAGTGGTCACATTTCTATTCCTTCTGTGACTTGTTGCAGAGACTGGAGTGGAAGATGGAAGACTTGCACTTCAAACCACTCTCCAGAGCACGAACGTGTGTTTAATCTTAGTGTCTTTCCTTGCAGTTGATATTAATGGAAGTAACCTTTTTTGCCACGCATTTTTCTTGTTCACAGGCTTTTATGTGACCTTGTAGTGAAGTCATAAAAGCTTGAATCTTTGCTATCGCAATCCTTGCCATAGCAACATGCGTCACAGCCATATAATTATTTATTTAATGAGTTTAATTATAAAAGCTGGCAAAGGCACTTATGAAAACTGGATCAGGTAAGGGGGGGAAAAGGCATTAGTTTTAAAGTTAGAAAAACTTCAACACTTTCACGATAACCTGAGACAAGAAAAAGTTACGTATTGGAGCCTTTGTTTTAAACTACTTTACTTTCTTCCCTGTCTGCCTTTTCCTCCTTTTTTTTTTTTTTTTAATTGTGGCTTTGTTGGGGTTTTTTTTGGTTTTTTTTTTTTTTTTTTTGTTTTTTTTTTCTGTGCAAGAGCCATGCAGCTGCTTCAGTGATTCCCCCCTCCCTCCCTGTTTGCAGACCTATAAATACACTTCCTTTGTCATGTTGTTTCCTAAGAGCTTTGCTTCCAGATAGCTTTGCTATTTACAATTTTTCATCTTTGATTTTCATACTATCATGTAAAAAATAATTAGAAATCTTGGAAAACAATTGCTTTTTTTTTTTAGGCTTTAAATTTGTCTACAGCTTTTTCTCCTCATGTTCAGAAATCAATTTTACTATTGACAAACATTCTTAGAAAGAACTATCTACAGGAATAAAATTGAAAGTATCACACTTAGAGAAACTGTTTATTTTTTATAACTCTAAGTGTTGTGCTCTGGAGGGTTTCTTATCACTGTATACATTAAAAGTTACATTACATGATTACGTGATCTACAATGTCTTGCACTAGTATACCAGTAGATTGATCTCTGATTAATAGTTGTTTCTTTTCCTTAATTCATGAGGGAAGAATGAAATGAGACAAATAACTTTATTGATTCCCCTTCAGATGTACTGACATATTGTGAATCTTTCAATTTAAATCAATAGATACCTTTGTAGACTTTTAACTGAATAACTCAAAAACTAGCTTGGAAGAACTTTCTGTTTAAATGATTACTTGACTCAGAAGCCTTCATTGGTGAATATTCCTGCTCAGGCCTCATGCATGGAAGCAGAATTTCCTTTTTTGTTGTTTGTTGGTTTGTTGGGGTTTGGGTTTTTGGTGTTTTTTTTTTTTTTTTCCCCCCCAATGCTGAAATGTGAAACCCATACCGAGTTAAAAGTACTAATGCAAAGGTGTGCAGAAGTGTGTAAACTTCTAATGTGTATGTGTCTGCAGCTGTTTTGACTTCAGCTAATACTGTCTCCCCTGGTCAAACATCCAAAACTTGGAGGAAACTCGAAGTGCAAAGTTAGAAATAGCAGGAGAGCTCCTGTTCAGAATCACTACACTGTGTTGTCAAATTGGATAAGCAAGAGCTAAGGTCTTCCACAGCATTGTGGGTATTGTCACCATTGCTGAGGAGCTCAAGATGTCTTGGTGGAGGTGCGCTGTTATATCCAGCACATGCTTCTTTGTTAGGTTGAACTTACCAGGGCTCAAAAATGCATTTGGGTTGAGTGCAGCCTTTGCATTTCTAAAGGCAGGTGAAGTGCTAGCACTGTCCTTTCTTCATAAGCTTCTCCTCCCTTTTCTGGAGCAAAGTTGTTCCTCTACAGGTCTGTCACCACCCAGAGCTTGTAGTTGCTATGGGGGAATCTGCGTGTATTTATTTGCTGCAGCAGAAATGTAGCACATCTATAATGGAGCTCTTTGCTGTCTCGTCGAAAGACATGTTAAGAAAAAATGGTTCTTGTTGAACAAGATACGCAGAGGGACTTCTTTCTCTGCTGTTGCTTATCTCTGCTGGATTCCTCTTGACTCGATGAATGTTTCAGACAGAAGCTTTTGTTCTTGTTTTGGGCTCTGAGTATAAATACTTGGAGAGTAGCTGACCTGCAGCAGCAGAAGGGCTGTGCTTGAGAGGAGAGGTGGTTTACTGGGAGCTTTAGAAGTGAGCCTACACCTGCTAAGAAGGGAGTGGCAGGAATAACTTGCACCTAAGAAAACAACCCCAAAAGGAGTAGGAGAACTTTGTAATGTTACAGTCTCTTCCATCTGCCCAAGGCAAGGTCACTAAGGAAGCCATTTGCTTCCATAAAGCTTTCACTTGGCATGGGAAGCCTTTAGCCTTATAATCCAGAAGCTACTGAAGGAACACTGTTTCTTCTGTTTCTTTCATTCCAGTTTTTATTTTTTCTTCTTTTTTTCTTTGCCTGTATCTTGACAATTAAACTGTGTTTCTTCAGAGGAAGATCAGATGTTCTTTTAATGTTGCAGCAAAACTGTACCACTTAACCATGTTTTGATGCATAATGTAATCAGCCTGATTGCTTTTTAATATGTCATTCAGACCTACACTTGCTGTCAGCTGGGCCGAATCTGTTCATTTGGGAAATTTCAGTAATACTTTCTGGTACATCACAGCACCTGATGGTAACAGGGTTGGGTTTTTTTCAGGGCTAAATCTGTGTCCCCAGGGGTAAATGGTGACCTTACAGGGGAAAGCTGAATCAAGTTGTGAATACGGTGCTGGGTATAAGGGCTGAATGGAGTTAAGGCTCTTTGTGCCTTGTGTTCCAGGCAGCACAGCTGCACTGGGGTGTGAGAGGCATAAGTAATGCTGGTACTTACCTTGCAGCTTTTCTCAGGTGGAGAAGCTGAGGGGCATAGATTGGCAGCCTGGAAGCTGTGCTTCTGAGAAGTCTTCCTTCTTGGATACTAGTTGTGCATGGCTCAGTATTGTTCGGTCACTCTCAAACTAGTATTAAGCTGTAACAGCTTTAAATGCTGTTCTGTTTACCTTGCAAATCACAGTGCCAGGTTGTATTAAGAGTTAGGGTTTTCCTTTTTGAGTGTTCTGTTCTTGAAGGACTTTATTGACAGTATCAAGTGTGAAAATAAGGCATGCATGTGGCTGTACTTTTATTTTTTTCCTTCCCCATCTGAATGTGGTAGCATATCAGCTTTAATATGAATATGATCTCACTAAAACACCAGCTGGTTGAATGTGGGATGTTTTAATGTTGTGTATGCTTGATTAATTGTGAACTAGACAGGTTTGAATAATTAAGATTTTCAGTTTACTTATTTGTATGTGCTGGTTCTAGAAGATACAGGTGCTTCCATTTTTCCTTCATTAGAAGGAAATGTAGCAAGCCACCAGACACCAAAAATACCCTATGTGGGCTCACTAGAAATTTGCAAGTGACGTAGGTAATAAATTACATTTGGCATTTTCAAGTGTTTGCTTGCTTAAGCATATTATTATAACCTGTGCATTCAGAGATTTTTCTCTTAACAGCAATGTATCTAGTTTTAAACTTCTGTGGCAAGATGCTTGGATACAGCTTGAATGAGTTAAAAATGGCGAGTAGCTGGTTTATATATACACTGAGGAAAAAAAAATCTGACATAATGAAGTACTTGTGAAGTGTCCTTAAGGAAAAAAATTCTCTGTGTGGGAGTGTGAGGAAGGATTAAAAGTGAGACAGTCAGTAATCCCCCTCCTCTCTTTTTAAAGAAAGAAGGCTTTCTGAGTAGCACTGGAGGATAGAATAAGTATCACTACTTGGAAAGACTTAAGAAAGAATATTGGTTAGAACAAGACTATTAACTTGCTTCTTCAGGTTGATTGTGTACTGTGTGTGACTTCATCTTGTGTAAAATATAGATACTGGTTTCTTACTGTCATGTCTGCTTCTCTGGTCTGTCCTCCTCCCCTCTTTTCTCTGCAGAAAACTTCTTGGCGAGGCTATCGATGCAAATTTGACCTTTAAGTTTTTGACTGAACAGCTCGTGTATCAGGAAATAGCTCAGAATGTGCAAGATAATTTATTGCAAGAATTTAGTGCATTTTATCACTCTTTGAAACTTTCAAGGCCTTTTGAAAAATCAGTCTCTTCAATCTTACCCTCCACCATGAAGTTCTGCTTGTCAGGTGTCTGTGAGACGCTCAATCCTGTGGCGGGTGCACCTTGATGTGCTTAATGTGGTGAGGCTGAGGAGGCTGAGTCTGGTTGCCTTGTAAATACCTTGGTGTTTGAACAGTGACAGCTACCCAGCAGGGCGGGGGGGATATGTGGATGTTTGTCTGGTTTTGTTGTTTTGAACCAAACTGTGGCCTTTGTTAGGTGGTACAGCAGGTGCTGGCATTGATAACGCTTGAGTGCTGGTCCTGCTTGAGTGAGCTGGTTTCTTGCTCAGCTGCCTCCTGGCAGCGGTGGGGGCTGAGCAAAGGGTGCAACCCCCTCCATTTTCTCTCTCTGTCCCCTGCCTATTGCTTCTGTGGCCGTATTAATATGGAGCAGTTGAAGTCACTCAGTTGGCTGTGGGCCAGCCTGTGCTGTATGTGCAGCTTCTGTGAAGACCACTCTGATGTGCAGACCGGTGATGTGAATCAGAGACAGAGAGAGGGGCAGCGCCAAGGGAAAGGTATGTCTTGTCTTTCTGTCCTGCCTTCTTCGGCATATCCAAACCCTGCTCATGCGCCTGATGTTTCCTTTCTTCTCCTTAGTAGCCTCCCTTTCTATCCCACTGGGATAATTTTACTTTCTGGTTAGACAAACTGACGCTGTTTTGTAAGCTAATGGTCTGTCTCCATTAAGTCATTAAGCAACTGTGTTTCATTGATGAAAGTCTCATTCAACAGACTTGGTGTTTAAGGTCAGTAGATTATCTCTGTAACAAAAGGGCAGGTGTGCAGCTATAAGCATATCATACAAGCTAGATTTTATAAATCCTAACAGCGGTTCTTTGCACATCTCAGTTACTGGTACAATAAATAGAAATAGCAACTCGATTCCTCATGAAAGTTTCTGTATTTCTTTTCATTTTTGGAAAAAGTCAAGTTTTTGCAGTCAAGCCTTTTGCCGAAAATATTGCAGAGGTTACTAAACTGTGATGAAAAAATAATTTGAAAACTGAAGTAATATTGACAGATATTTTGTGTCATAACTTGATAAACCAAATTCACAAGCCTAGAACTTGGTATTTCTCTTTGCTTCTAATCTCAGTGACTTTTTACTTGGATGTAAAGAGACTCCAAACGTAGATTTACTACTGTGTTTAATATGCTTTTGCTTGAAACTATGTTGGTCAACTTTTAGAGAAAGCAGTTCTACATAATCTTTTTATGAGCTCTCCTCAAGAACTATAATAATAATAAAGGACAGAATGTCTGAAACCATACCACAGAAAGCTAATGAAAAACCCCAGTAGGTTATGCTTCCTTAGAACATTTAGCTTGGAGTGAAAAAATCCTTCTGGGGGTTTGCTAACCACCTGGATTTTCCTAACGATCTGAAAAAGCCTGATAAACAGTTGAAATACAGTTTTGGCTAGTAAAATAACTTTCTAAAAAAACTTCTGCGATACTGCAGTGATTTGTGTTTGTGTTTAAATCTGTGGGTACTAGTTTATCAAGGCTCTTGGGAAAATGTATCTGGCAAGTGACTGACTCAGTGCTTTTAAGAAAAACTGTGATAGGCAAAGAGAAAAGAGGAAGGAAAGTGTGTTTTGGAGATATCCTACACATTTTGTCTTTCTCCTTGTGAAGAACAGACTTCTTCCCTGTAAGGCTTGAACACAAACTTTTCTCTTGCAGCATGTAACTATCCAGTTAAAAGCATAGGAGAATAATTTGAGAAGTATTGTTCTGAGTATTAGGTCTCTATAACAGCCCGTATGAAATATAGCTGGGCTTTCTTATTATCGTGTCAAGATCTGATAGTAATAGGAGAATATCTGCAGAGAGAAGTGAAATAGTTTCCAGTCATTTATTTCACTGTGACTTAGTCTTTCTGTATGATTAATAAAAAGCAATACAGAGTATTAAATGGCAAAGCAGAGGGATCTGGGGAGATGGCAAGGCATTTCATGTTCTCGGTTTGTCAAACCAGATAGCATAAAACTGAGTGTTTGAGCTCTTTTGTGGTTTTAAATATTTTCTGTGTGCATGCTTCTTGTTTGTGTGCATATATATATATATATATACATATACATAATAATAGTTCTTATGAGTACCAGGAGTATCCCATGTGCTTTATTACGAATAGTCTGTGTCCTCTTGGCATAAATACCAACCTCATTGCTTCACATCAATATGGATTTCTCATGAACAGGAATTTCTATTTATATTCTGCTCTTATCAATAGCTCTTTGATTATTATTTGTAGCTCTCTGATTATAATTTCCTGTTAAAATGCTTAAAACACATCATTCCTATTGAAATATTTCTTCCTATTAAAGTATCTAAAGACAAAGGAAACATGATGAATGACAGGAGTTGGTGCCTTTTCTTCAGGAACCAGTGGTTTCTCTACATATTGACTCTTTTCAGTTGCTTGATCTACAAACTTAATTTTATTCCACATTAACAGCAATACAGTGACAGCATAGGTTCCATCTTTCATAGTGCATCCCTTGTAAATTATATGTGCGTTTCCTAGCAAAACTAGGCCAGTTGGCTAACACTGTAACAGCTGAGAAGTATCTATACAAATGCGAGAGTTTGGACTCTTGTCTGTCACCTTTTGTTTTCCCTGTTGATATTCCACACATGTACATCCAAAGCCAGTATGGCAAGTTTGTGGTAAAAGCAATAGCCTCTAACCAGAATTTTGGAGTTCACAGGTATGGGCAAAGATCTCTTTGAAATTGCCATGCTACTTTTGGACCTGCAGGTGATAGCATGAAAAGCCTTGCATTCAGAAGGTACTTCAGAAAAATTCCTTGCATGTGATGCAAAAGGGAGTGAACAGTGTATAAAACCAGTTGCTTGAATGTTTTTGCACGTGTGTTGTCCATTGAAGAGCTATCAACACGTTCCCAAATTTATGAAACTTGTTCAAGTTATTAAAGCTTCTTTTTGGATAAGTTATTTGTGGAGCTGCTGGTTGTACTGCACTGAAACTGAGAGTGGTTCTGAAAACTCAGATGGCAAATAAACCCCAACCAGACTTCCACAGTTAATCCAACTCTTTTATCATAACAGGAAATGTTTTCTATGCTTACTAAAAAAAGGATCCTTAACTTTTGTATATGGCTTAATTTTTAACTCCTTGAACCATTCTTGGTTTTATCAAGACCAAGATTGTAAGTGGAAAAAAGGAATGTTGTGCTCTACTGTCAGTAGCACATACTGTAGTAAGCCTCAGCAGCACTGAATCAGTCTGTAATTCCGATCATTTTGATTAGTTATTCACCATTTTTAAAGGATGTCCCTCCTGGACTGTTTCCTTCATTTAAATTCTTTGTCTGTTATCATTTAGTCTGAGGAAAACAGTCATTCTTATTGGCATGAGATAGTTTTGATTTCATTCTTCAGAAAGAATTCAAATTTATTTCTAACAGGACAGCACTGTGAAAACTTACTCTTTAAGTATTCTTTCTGCATTGCAATTTCAGCTGGGCCTTGAATCAAAGGTAGTTTACTGAAGTCTGTATCAGCTTTAGTCCATGAAACTTGCCTTTTTCTTCCTGAATGGTTGGGATAGTGTGATAAATTTTTCTATGACTTTACTACTGTTATTACTAGAGTACTGAGGGGATGAAAAATGGAGACAATTGCCAAAGGTAGCAGTCAGTTTCTTCTGTAAATGGTGGTCACAGTGCTAAACTACTCCTAGAGCAGTCATAGTCCAAAAGAAATATCAGTAACAATTTAAAATCACAGTACCGCATCTTGATGCCATCTTGTTTTCTTAGTGGAAGAAGTGTCATCAGCATCTTACTGGACCAATCTATCTGTTCACCCACTTTTACAAATTGGTAGCAGAAGACTTCTAAGATTCCTTTGTTGGCTCTGAGATGTAGGATGCAGCTAATTTGCAAGATCCTTCATTTAAAGCTTCTTTATTAGAGATAATGCATAATCATGGTTAATGACAGTATTTATTATAATAGCGTATAGTCTAGAACTGCATCACATAGTGATTTGTTGCTCAATTCTGGTGGATAATTAGGTTGTTCCAGTAATCACCCTGTCCATGGTTATTTTCTTGCAAGAATGTCTTGTATTGGAATAGTTCTGTCTGGCTTGTCATGTGTGCACTGATAAAGCTGTAACTCGATCCTTTCTTGGACACATGAGATGCCTCGATGATACAAACCGTCACCCTGTTTCCTGGCTCGTGCAATTCAACTGCTGGATATTTTCTGAACCATGCCAGGAAACAGGACCATTCTTAAAAAGTTGAGCCATTCAATCTTGCAGGATCTGTAAAGTTGAGGCAACGTGTTCTTCTTTATCTTCCTTTGCAGAAGATCTGTGTTATCTCCAAGCAGGACTAAGCTTAGGCTTGTGTGACTCTGTAATGGCAAAACTTACTGTGCAGAATTTAGCCACTTCTTCTATACACAGCCAATCATTACTAGTGTTTTGTTCAGTTTACACAATTATCTTATGTAGATAAAACGAATTACTTTTTATAAGTATAATTTAATAAGCATTTACACAATATGGTTTAGCTTAGATGACCCTTAATCACTTGTGATTCAAGTTCTTGCATGAGCAAATTTGACAGTACTTATTTTATGGAAAACACAGAAATGAAACTTTAAAATTAGAGTGTATGTTAGCACAACTGCCTAACTCAGGCAACTGTGCGTCATATTGAGCAATGCCGGGAGGACAGTTGATTGCAGGAAGTCTAAAAATACTTTGTGTAAGTTCGTTGCCTCATCCACACTTGAAGTGGCTGGAAACTCACTCAAATGTATGCTTGTTAATGTCCTACAGCTTGCAATTCCAGGATTTGGAACAGAGAGCCCCTATAGAAAAAGCAGCAAAGCTTTGAAATTTTGTTTACAATAATGTGCTTAGGCAGTCAACTGTGTCATCCTGGGCAAAGTTACTACAGTTTCTCTTTCCCCTTGTAAGCATCTGGGATTGTAATAATTCTCTAGATCACCTCGGAAAAATAACAGGACATTACAGTTGCAGGAAATCAATTGTTGTTCTCCCTCTCCTTTCAAAATACATGTTTGCAAGTGTGTGTGCACCCATGCACAGCTGTCAGGAGATTCTTGAAGGGTGAGCAAGAGTTGTTCTTATGATTTAAAAGGTGCCTCTGATCAAGTATAAATAAATAGCACTTGCTTTTGCTCTTGAGACAGAATCTTGATCGAAGATACAGCCACATGCTGTCTATACAAAGAGCTTTCCTGCAGATGGCCTCTGAAAACTGCGGCCCTAGTTCAGTGGGCAGTAAGGTGTGTGCTGCAGCACATCTCCCTTCAGAGTAGGAGAGGGCACAAAACCAGTCCTGTGTAGGCAGGGCTTTGCACAAATACCCCATGCTAACTGGTATGCATTGGTAATGCAAGCTATTTCATCAGGTCTTTCTTGGGGCTGAGTGATCAGTTTTCCCTCTTCTTGCAGGTCTGTTTCTTTCATGATGGATTGCACCTGGAACCGCTTACCAATGCATATGTCGTCTCTTGTTTCATGCATACACTTTAGTACTTTGCTCTCTTCCACAAAAACCACTGTAATTCGTGGAAATATTTCAAGCGTGCTTTTAATCAAGTTAAATTAATGAGACTGTTCTGTTTTGCTTTTTGACTATGAATTTATACCATAAAATATGTAGTTTCAATTCGTATGTTAATGAATGACTACTCGGTAGTCTTGGAACAATGGTTGAAATCACTGTCTTACCAAATGTCAGTAATTTATAATTGTAAATCGTGTTGTTTCTGATGTATGCATACCATATCTCTGTATGTAATAATGTATAACATAAATTAGGGGCAGGAGGCAGAGTCCAAAAAAAGATGTTATCCTTATTTTCAGACCTGAATCTGTGCTACAGAGATTAGAAGATATCACAGGTTGCTTGTTAGCAACATCTTAGGTCTATGGTTCATTCTGCCAGAGCTCTACTGCCTCTGAAGACTTGTCTAGGCCAGCTTTTTATTTTGACTGTTAGTAAGACAACGCCCTAGAGCTTGTTACTCTTCAGATGGTCTGTCCCCTGATAATGGTTGTTCACTGCTTGCCTGTCTGAGAGTCTTGGTCGGGGGATAATATCAGAAGTAGTGATCAGGCTTCCTTGCTCTGAGCTGTTCAAATACAGTGTGTTTATCAGCCTATATATATGTGTGTGTGTATCTTGTCTAGTGCTGTTCACTTAGGTTTTTTGGTATACTAGACAGGAGCTGCAAGGGCAGGCTGAGATACGCCTTTTTACGGACGTGGTCTTGGCGGTGCCATACAGCATATATGTTGAGGTTTGTGGTTCTGAACTGTATCCATTGCAAATCCTGTAGGTGAGGTTTGAAAGCCTGCTGGCCTAAGGAGCACCTGCACTTTCCCAGGACAGGCTCTTTTAAATATGCAGAATTACAAAAACACCTAAGCAATCCCAGTCCCATACATAATGTGGTCAAATGTCCATCTCCAGAAGCATTTTCTCATCTTTAAAGTTTTCTGTGGGTGTAAGTTCCAGTACGGCTTCACGCTCTGCTTCATCATAATGGAGTCAGAAAGAAATTACTGTCAGGTGGGAAGGTATTTCTTAAAACTTTCTTTCAACATTTGTACCTATTGCAATGCCTTGGTTAGAAGTGTGGAGCAATCTATAGGTTCTGAGCAACAAGAAATGTGTGAAATTAGCATGTTTTCATGACCCCAATGACTTGTTAGACATCAAGCATTATTACAGTCCTACATGCTGAGCTTGAGAGAATAATTTCTTGATATATGGCAGTAACTGGAAAATTCTTTTAAATGACTTTTAAAACTACGGTTCACAAATCCCTATTTCCTGCTCATCCCATGCTGCAAATGAGTTTCTTTCTGTTTTTCACTCTTTTCCATTCACTGTTTGCTTATGTGCTTGTGCTGTTTTAACCTGCTTATAGAATACCACGCACTAGGAAAAGTATTTTAGGAACTAACAGATCAATAAAAATAAGCAAATTCCGGAATTGAATGAATCTGTTAATTACTTTCTATCAGAAAGAAGACTATTTCTTAGTTTAGCCTTAGTCTATTCTGAATGATGTCATCTGCACAAGTGAATTCTCTTCTCCATCCCTCCCTGCCTTCCAAACCCTTAAGAAGAAGGAACAGAAAGGTGAATGGTGACTTGATGTATGTTAAAAAAAATAAAATAAAATATTTTTTTTTCAGGGCAACATATTTTTCTTTTCCTTTTTTATCCTCTGAGCACTCCTGCTGATTCACTGGTGTTCTACCTTTATGAACAAGTACTGGAATATGATGCTTAGACTGGGTTTAGTCAGCCATATAGTGTGCTTGTTTATGTGCCTTCCTGTTGTGAAAATTGTGGGAAAATAATGGTGCACTGATAAATGAGTGACAGAAACCCAATAAAGTCTGCACTCTACTAATAGAAATTAATTCTTGCATCCTAATGCAGCTTCTCTAGACTTCATGTGACTCTCCTACCTGGATTCAGAATTACTTCAATCTAAATGACAATTTTATAGAACACCGAACGGAGGCATTAAGCAAACTTGGGATGCATGGTAAAACAAACTTCATATGAAGTTGATCTCTCTTCAGTATTCTTTTCCACAATGGGAGTGCAACTCATACTTTTTTGACTTTTCATTTAATTAGCATTTTGGATCCCTATGGAAACTAACATAATAACATCAGAAGTATTATTACAGATAGACCAACCAATGAATTTCAAAGTTCTAGGTTGCCTAACATCTCCTATTTTAGTATTGTCTTAGTTAAATCATGTTTTAACTAGTTGTGTTAATGACTTTTTGTCCTGGATATCTGTCATAAGCTGACTGTGTATGAGAAAAGGAATGAAAATGAGATAATTATTGGTTTGCTTAAAGAAGATGTCCTTCCCTGTCCTCCCCTCTTCCTTCTCTTCCCCTCCTCTAGCCGAACACCCCCCCACCCCCGAAAAAAGGCAAGACTAACATTTCAGTGTTTTTCAACAGGAACTTTTTGGGGGGGTTGGGAAGAAACATCTTGGTTTCAGAAGGCTATGTAAAATTGCTGGGTGGAACAGAATTCTATATTTTGGTCTATCAAAAGTGTAGAAGTTTAAAAATAGACACTTGTGCATTGCCAGTGTCCCATGGTTATAGAGACTACGCTGATCTTTCTAGGTAGAGCTCAGTGCTATTCTAGTGGCAGAATAACAATGCCACTTTTAATGTCAGTGTTTGATGCTTTAGATGGAGCAAAACATTATTAGGTATGTATTTTTTTTTTCCTACTCTTATTTCTCTTTGAACCTAAGACAAATGCATTTTCCTTCCTGTGTCTTGTCTCCTTTTTATAAGCACAGTTATTTTGACAGAATAGTGTCAAACAGACACTAGACAGAAGCAATTCTGATTTGTATCTAGAATTTTGATTTTGTGCATTTCTTAAACTGTATTAACAGTTTAACCTCTAAATAGGAAGAGATCAGTTTGTGTAACAGCTTGTCTACCTATCTTGTTGATTCATCTGTATTTCCTATTTGGTGTGTTTCACAGAACATTCAAAATTGCTTCATAAACAGTAAGTGATTTTATTGTTTCCAGAAAGCTCTTGCTCAGTTGGTTGTTTCAAATGTGAAGGGATTTGTAGGTCTTTGCTTATGCAAACTGTCCTTTGGTTTGTGTGTTTGTGATAAATACAAAACTTAAAAACAGTCAACAAATACAATGTTTGACAGTTGCTTGATTGATTATGTATTCACAGAATTATGGAGAGTGGAAGGGACCTCTGGAGATGTACTCCAATTCCCTTGCTTAGAGCAAAGGCAGTTGCTCAGCACCATGTCCATTTGGGTTTTGAGCACCTCCAAGGATGAAGACCTCTCTAGGCATCCTCTTCCAGTGTTCTACCATCCTCACAGTAAAAAAACTTTTCTTATGTTTGATGGAATTTCTTGTATTTCAGTTTGTGCCCATTGTCTCTAGTTCTCTTAATGGGCGCAGCTGAGAAGAATCAGACACCGTTGCCTTTACTTCCACCCACCAGGTATTTATATGCATGGATGAGATCCTTCTCTAGGCTGAGCAGTCCAAGCTTTCTTGCCCTCTCCTCCTGTAAAAGATCCTCCAGCCCCATAATTATATCTCCAGCCTTTCTCTGCATCTTCTCCAGCATGTCCATGTCTCTCTTAGAGAGCTCAGAACTGGACTCAGAGTTCCAGATGTGTCTTACCAGACTGAGAGGAAGAATTGCCTCTCTTGACGTGCTGGCAATGCTCTGCATAATTCAGCCCAAGAAGCTATTGGCCTACTTCACCATGAAGGCACATTGCTAACCTATGATCAGTTTGTCTACCATGGCCTTCCCTACAAAGCTGCTGTCCAGCTGGCTGTCCCCCAGCCTGCACTGATGTCTGCTGGTATTCTTCCCAGGTGTAGGACTTCCCCTTTGTTGAACTTCATGAAGTTCTCATTGTCCTATTTTTCCAGCTTGTTGAGGTCCCTCTGAGTGCCAGCACAGCTTTCGGGTGTATCAGTTGCTCCTCTCAGTTTTCTACCATTTTCAAACTTGCTGAGGGTGCACTCTGTGCCATCATCTGACCTCCGCCTGGACTTCATGCTGCTGATTGCAAGCCTCTGAGTCTAGAAGTTAAGTTCAGCCACTCTTCAGTCCACCTTTCAGTCCACTTATCTAGCCCATATTTCACTGGGTTTGTGTATGCGGATGACATGGGAGACAGTGCTGAAAGCCTTCCTGAAGTCAAGATAATTAAAATTCACTGCTCACCCTTAATCCCTTGAACCGGTCATTTCGTCAGGTTGGTCAGGCATGATTTTCCTTTCATAAATTCATGCTGACTACTCTTGATCGTAGTCTTGTCCTTCATTTATTTGAGTGTTTGAGAAATCAAAAGTGTTAACTCAGTATAAAAGTAATCAAGTCTGGGTGAGAGAATCAGCGTGACTCAGTTTCATATTCTATTCTGGAGGATTAGTATGCATTTGGGTAGCAGGGGGAAGTTATTTGCAAGTCTGTTTTCTTATTTGAAAGAGAGAGCTATTTGCTTTCACTTGGGATTTGCAAAGATGATATCCTGTAAAAATGTGAAGTTACTGAGCTGTTTGGGTTGAGTATGCGTGTGAAAAAGCAGAGGAGAAATATGGATTCTTTTTAAAATATGATGTGTTTCATCTGGAATGTCAGATTCCACAGGGTTGCGTTTTAGTGTCTGCTCAGCAAGGCAAGAGTCCCAACTCAGATCTTGGCTTCAGTTGGGCCAGCCGAGTCAGTGGCTTACAAGGCAGTTAATTTTGGATAACAAGATCAAAAGACTATTTTTCCCCCTGTGATCTCTGTGCTGGTTTTCCCTATTTACATTCCCATTTTAAATGAGTATCCTGGAAGCGGATCGAGATGCTTTCAGAAGAGTTTGAGGATACTTGGTCTAGCAGAATGGGCTGATCAGCAATAGGGTTGTAAAGGCCTAAAGCTGCTTCCTATCAGTTGTGTGTGTTTGGGTTTTGGCTTGAGGTCTTTTGGTGTGTTTTTTTTATTTTGAGATTCTTGCTTTTTACAGGTTGTGTCAAGTTTTAAGTGGTTCTGTGTATTTCCAGCCTAAATATGACAAAATTATAGCCTTATGTAAACACTTGGTCTCCTTTATTTAATTTCACTTCCCTTTCTTTCATGTTATTGAAAGCAGCTAATGGTAAAAGGATACACTAGAGATGGCGTTTTGGGTTAGGGAGGCCTGTTTTAGAGTCCCCAGTCTAGTCTGGATATGTGTAGCCTTTGAAAAAGTCATATTCTAAAATGTTTAATACCTGTGCTTATGCTTGTGTGTTTTTCCTTCCATCA
The DNA here is from genome assembly GCF_000696875.1 of Nestor notabilis. Taxonomy (NCBI): domain Eukaryota; kingdom Metazoa; phylum Chordata; class Aves; order Psittaciformes; family Psittacidae; genus Nestor; species Nestor notabilis. The sequence continues at coordinate 57,590 of NW_009938222.1, read as the reverse complement.
AATGAAGATGTGTTGAAATTCTGGTTGTGCTAATGTTTTCAAGTTCTTTGGGAAAAGTGTAAGAGGTAAAGCCCATGTGCTAAGGTAGTGCTTATTTCACAATTATGTCCTAAGTTTTTGCCCACAATTCTTGTGCTGCTTTGGACAGGCTGCTTAATCTCTCTTGTATAAAATGTTGATACAAGAGGGGCTTGATTTTTTAGTTTTTCCATCTGTGTAGTGTGCTTACGTTTTTTTAACTGCATGTACAACAGCTGGATCCCTGCGTCACCTAGGAAGACATCAGAATTCAGGGCTATTTTTTCCCTTGCAACCGAAGGAGAAAATAAGGCTAAGTTTAGTTTTAATATTTAGATTTTCTCATTAGCCTCAGCTGTCAAATAGAATGAATTTTATTAGCACGTGCATTGCTACTTTGAGGTTGGATGCTACTTGCTTTGGTAAATGGATGGCATTAATTATTGTAACATTTTCATGCTGGTGACAGTAAAACAGCCAGTGTGCTGTGCTTTGTGAGCTCTGATAGCTGGGGAAGCTTGTGTTTCAGAGAAAGCAGCTACTGATGTTCTGCGGAACGTTATGATTTTCCATTGTGGGGTTTATTAACTGTAAATACATAAATTGTTATACATAAACTTCATGTTCCCCATAAGGGAGCTGTTGTACTTTGCTATGACTGAGCAGAGAATATATGTAAAATTTAAAAATGGAACGTGGCTCGTAACTTGTTGGATAGAAGTGACATTAATTTTGGGATTGGAGCTAGCAATGCTTTCTGTACTGTTGTGGGAGTACTTTGCTCACAATTTCTTTTTATCCTGTGAGGTAGAAACTCTTCATGGGTTTGGTTTTCTGTGCATGGCAGTTGTCTAGCTGCAAGAGTGATAGCAGAGTAAGCCGATTAGCATGATTGATGCTGCATGTCAGGGGACTGGCATAATGGGCTACCATTGAGACTGCATTGTGAAACCACACACGGATGAGGTAATCTCATTAGATGATTAAAACCTTCATTGAGTCTACCAGATTGCAGAGCTTTCAGTTGTATTGCTGTTGGGAACTGATGCTAAGTAAGTGTAGTACTCTTCTGAAACGGGGATCTTGCTGGGTTTTTCGCCTGGATAAGTGTCGCAGCAGCTGGAGACTGATGAAGGATGTTCCATCTTTCTGTGTTTTAAAGTAAGATTTTAAAGTAAAATTTTCTTCTAAAGTCAGTGACAGGCTTGTGCTAGTTTAGTTGTTACCATGCTTGCTGTTTTGCGTGGAAAATCTGTAGTACTAGTGTTAAGGATGTGTTTCTGCTTTGTGTAACTTATGGTCCCTATAGCAAAGGGGAATATCACAGCGCATTTCTCAGCTCTGTTTTTGAAAAGTAACTGAGTTTTTTTTCTGGAGGTTGGCTTTGTAAGACCTAGGGTGAGGTGTAGGGTAAATGGCAGATCTTATCCTCTCATCTGTCCTCTTTACAAGTAGTGTGGCAGGCAACACGTGCTCAACCTAGAACTGGTTGTATACAGAAATCTTATCTGACTTGGTCATATGTTACTTGTTTTAAGGAGCTCACTGAAACATTGAATGTCAAAAGAAAGTTAGGATACTTGACTAGTCCTGTACTTGAACTTTTGTTTTTTCTAGCAAGGTAAAATGAAAAACAAATGTTACTCATTCTGGGACTGTTAGAGTGTTTATAATGCAAGGGTTACTAGAGCACAGTTTTGGAAGGTCAAGGCTACTATTCTGAGACTGGCAGTAACTACTGTTGCTGCATAGACAGATTTTCCTGTATTAAAGAATAGCCCAGTTAATCGGTTGGGGGTTGGTTTTGGTGGTGGTGGAATGGGACAATTGACAGAAACATTTCTAACTTCCATTGTATGTTGTGAGCAGTTGGTCCATTTCTGTTGCTTAGGGAAAGCACTGTATGACAATAATAACACCTGTGTGCACCCAGTGATACAAGCACAGATACTCTGTTGTTTTGGCAAGGAGCCCCAGCAATGTAGTGTCTTCTGAACTCTGCCACATGTGGTCTGTTTATTCAGCAGTTCTGCAAGGAAGTGATCTTTGTCTGAGAGCTATTCGGGGTCTCGTGTCAAAACCCATCCAACCAAATAAAAAATAACAGCAAAACCCCCTCCCCAAACAACAGAAAAATGAACCCAGAAATCAAAGCCCACACCATCTACCTGTTCCAGCATGTGAAGAACTGGGGAAATATGCACACTGCGAGAAGAATGCTCTTTCATGTATATTTGACAAAAAAAACTCAAATGAAGTTACACAAGTTACTAAGGGGTTATTCTGTAAAATGTGATCAGCAGAGCAAGCACAAACCAAGTTTTCAGGTTTAATTTTTCTAGTTTGGTAAAAATGGCATAACTTGGTGATAGGAGACATCACTTTGTGAGATTGATTTTAATATTCAAGGTTATACTGGGTATCAGTGATATGCAAATAAGAGGCGGGCCAATAATTTATATACAAGTAAAGCTGAGTCTCATCAAACACTAAATGCTTAAGGGAATAAATGCTTACAGGCAAGGATTACAAATTTGTTTATTGCTTTTTTTCCCTTTTTAAACTGTTTAAACTGTTAACAAAGCATTACTTTTGTGTAGCTAAGTATATCTTTCTGTATAGTAGATTGAAGTAAATTATTTGACTGTTATGCTATCTGTTATGTATAGACATGGAAATATTTTCCATTCCAACTTTAACTTGCTCTCCAAGTAGGCTGGCTGAGTTGAAGTATCTCAAGATCTCCTATTAGGAGACATTAGTGGAGTCCTGACGTAGCTCAAGATGTTTGAAGGTACTCAGTTAATGGCACTTCTTTGCAGTTACTTTTTACTTTATGGGCTAAGCAAATCCTTGGTGCACAGCTGTATTTTTGCTGGTGAAGGACCTGTTCCTCTGAATAGAATTTAAAATTGTAGAGTATTTTCAGTGAAACAGGGCAAGTGTTTTGATAATGGAAATAGACACCTCCTTTGTTGGTACGACTGCAACCCATCTTAGTCTTTCCAGGGTGTCTGCCATGAACAAAGGAGAGCAAATCATAAGTGGGAAATCTCACAAAGTCCTTTTCAAAGAGAATGAATTACTGGCTTTACTACTTCACATGGTTTTCTTCTCTCTGCATGTTGGGTCCACTTAAAAAATGAACTTGCAGGGTTGATAGCCCAGCCCTGTTGGCTGTTGGAACAGGTAAGTTAGTTCAGCTCCGCTCAGCTGGAGGGTAAGCTGGGGAGATAAATCCACGATTGTATGTTACTCTGCATTTCTTATTTGAAAGTTGTAGCTCTTTTTCTGATGACATAGGCTGGTTGTAATAGCTGAAAAAACCATAATGCCTGAAAAATCTATGATGTCTGTTGGTTCATACATACTTGCTTTCAACTCCATATCTGTAAATTGAGTGCCCTGGTAAATAATTTTAACCTATCTCAAAACATTTCTTTGATTGAAATGAGAGGGGAAAAATAATCTTTTTCAATGTAATTTTTTGAGAGACATGTTGGGTGGAATGAAAAGTTAGGGTCAAGTGCTTTAGCTGTTGCAGAAGAGAGAGGGGTAAGGCTGAGCCCTTCTCATTAGAGGCAAAGTGAGAGATCTGGACTATCCAGATCTTTGTTCATAAATAAAACAAATATTTTTCTCTACTGAGTAAAATTTTGCTGATGGGTGACTTGTGCTTTGAGCACTAATTTTCTTTTCACTGTAAGAAATCTGTATCTAGTGCTTCTTTGTTTCTTTTGCCTTGAGTGAAGCGTGCTGATTGATACTGCTTCATGTATCTGTCTCTGTGTGAACTATGAGTATAAACCAACTCTTGAGCCTTTTGTTAAGAAACCTTCTACACTTCTTAAAATAGCATGTTCACAAAATATTTTGCTCAACTGTTGTTCTGCTGTTTTCTTTTTTCCCACCCCCTGCTTCCCTCTCCTTAACAGCCTGGTGGGTGAACCCAAGCAGCAGCTCGTGTTCTACCTCTTTGCTGTTTCTTTTGTAATCTGTTGTTTGAGCTGGCTGGCCTGCCTCCAAAAGTGTATGAGCGTGTTTATACATCTAGCCTAACAATAGTATCATAACACCAATTTGTTTAACCTGGGCTGGAAATAACAATCTAAATATTGTGAATCAAAGAGAAAGCAGTCATTTGTATATGCTTCTCTACTCTGCCAGCTCATGTCTGATAAAATCACTGAAACTTCTTTTACGTTCCATGGGAATTCTATCAATTCTGTTGGTATGATGTGATAACTCTTTAAATGCTCAGAGGAGTTCAGCTATAGCTTTTCCTCCAAGCAGCGTCACATACTGTCATCGCCTCGTTCAGGCAGAAGGTGTTTAGTTTGTATGTGTAGTTCAAGCACATGTTACTGCAGAAAATCATCTATCCCTGCCACTGTGGGGAGGGCATTCATAGTATACTGAGTGAATAAACTGTTTGCTTATGCTGGTTATGCTTATTTATTAGTCACAAAATGACTAACAAATTGATCAATCAGCATGTTTTGGTTAAGGTGCCAAGACTTTGGTGTAAGTACTCTTTATTGTTACTTTGATTCAGTGACTTTGTTCCCCAAAATAACTTTCCACTGGGTTGAAACAATTTGGATGGTGTCCATCAGTAGCTGATGTGAGCAGTCCTGGCAGTATTTAGACTCTTAGCATGCCATGGGGCCTCATACTTCAAAGTTTATAGCTTCTGAAAGAACAACAACAAAATAAAGCAGTGCATGTTTTTGAACCCAAATGAAGTGATACTAAACTTTAAACACTCTGGCTTTATCATCCCGTTCTCAAAATCTTCTGATCTTCACTGTGAAGTGATTGAATTTTTCTTTAGTAAAATCTGAGTTGACTTGCCCAGTCTGCTGAAATCTTGTCCTTTTCCTCTGAAAAATTTTATAGTGGAGGGTAAGAATGGATGTTACCACCAGTCTGACACATCACCCTATTATCAAAAATGAGAATGTATTTGTTTCTATATTGCTCTGTCTCTGGCCTCCCTGCCTATCAAAAGCAGTAATAAGTGCTCTCAAATCATGTAGTAGCTTTAGTGAAGTGGCACCTGCCTGATAGGCAGCTGATTGCAGCAGTACAAATAACATGACGTTAGTAGGTGTCTTGTCTTCACAGTCGGTGATAGTGAAGATGTAATCATTCTAAATCAGTGACTACTAAAATTATCATTTGACATTGTTATTGGTCTCACCAGTTCTTCTGTCATGATTCACATTGTGAATAAGCAGCTTCAGCTCTGCAGCTTTCCAGAAGGAAGAGGCTTGCAGCAGAGGCAAACTCAACATGTTCAAATATGAAGGTCAGATGAGTATTGCTTAGAGTAGCCATCTAATTTAATTTTTTTCCCCTGTGTTTTTGTTAGCCTTTCAGGTCCGAAATGGTGGTGGATGACTTGAATTAGGGGGGCCATCCACTTGTAGACCTCAGTGTGTGCTTTACATCTATTTAGCTTTGAGGGTAAACAACAGCTTAGGAAACCCATGTTTCCAGCCTGATGTTGGATGGACAAATGCGCTCCTCTGCCAAATCTCACCTACTTGAAACAGTACACTGTGGCTTCTCTTAGATCAGGACTGCTGGCAGTGCTGGTGAGCAGGAGGGAGGTGTGCTCAGAGGACCTCATGGGTGGCCCCTGGCCTGGCTAGCAGCATCTCTCTCACTTTGCTGTCCCCCACAGACAAGGGAATCCTTGTCACACCACCTAATGCAGGTGCACCAGAATTCCCTAGGAGAGGAAGGACTTTGATGCCAATGAAAGTGATCGGGGAAAATGAGGCAGTTCCTTTTTCTGCTTGAAGTTTGCTATGTTATTATAGTGGCATATCTTTTTTTGTTGTGTTTTGTTTTGTTTTGTTTTTTACAGCTGTGTTTAAAATCAAATCAGTTGTGTATCTTACTGGGTTCATGTAAATGGGGCTGTGATACATATATATATATGTATGAAGAGTTGGAAAATTCTGTACAAGTTATTAAATCTTGTTTCCGATTTCAGGGCTCTTGCAGTTGTCCCAAAGCTCTTCCCATTTTAAGGATTAAAAAATGGTCATCTTTAGAAATAGCATGCACTTCTTCAGCATCATTATGATACAGATACTAAACAATAATTATCATTATAGAAAATCTTGTGTCCACTATTACTTTTAAATAACTCCAGAATGAAAAGGGTTAAGATACGAGTTCAGATGAAGTACCTGCTGAGGTAGGTTGTTTTGTCCATTTGAGGTTACCAGCTGTTAAAAATGTTTTCAAACTGGTACATGTGTACCTTATAGTTCTGTTAGATGACAATGTAGAAAAACATGTTTTCCCTTTTCTACAGTCATTGTTCCTGAAGTGCTGGCAGTAGTAAGAGCTCCTAGTCAGTAAACAAAGTATATACTGTTTAGATACATAGAGAGCCAATAAATAAAGTAACAAGGTGTCCTGTTTTACAGTTCCTTTGCTGCCTGTGAGTTAAAAATTAAACATTTTTATAGTAAGTGAAAGTAGTTATGAAACTCTCACAAAAAGGTGTAAAAGCAGTTGGATAATTCAGTGCTTGCTTTTCATGTCAAAGAGCAAAGCTTAAAAATGTGAAGTACTTTTCAAGCCAGGTAAGGTAAAGTGACTGTAACATTTGAATCTGCTCCAAACTACAAAAGAAATAATAGAAATCTGATTGGGTTTAAGTTCTCATGGCTGTGTTGGTGGTTTAATACTATATTAATTTTTTTATTTAATCTTTTTATTTATGTTTTTCTCTATTCCATGCTGTGATCTGGTACAAATGAAGAAATGAACAATCTCACTGTACAGAGCAGACAGCAGGCTAATTGTTCACTTTTTATCTAGTGCACAGAGGAGGAGGGGAGTAGTTTGTGATGAGATCAGAAATTCTAGGCCATTTTTGTTTTCCATGATTCTCTTAGTTATTCATCAGAAGGGTGCCGTTACTAAAAAGAACAACAACAAAAAAATCTCCAGAAGGATAAATGCTTATATGAAGAAATCCTTCTTAGCACTGAAGAGTGGAGATGAATGGTAATATTTAAAACGTCTCAAATTTCTGGGCATTTCCTAGATTAAAAAGGTGGTTTTTAAAAGGCCTTTTGCCTCATCTTGTTCTTTATCTAAAGAAATGCCTGGCATGAGAATTGCATTTTTTAGTGCATTTAGTGTTGAAATGTTGCCATTTGAATTATTTGTCCATAGATGATAACAAAGATGTTTGTATTTATCATCTGCCCTGCTGCACAAAGTAGGACTTTGCTTATCATGCTTAGATGAAGTCTTAGATGTGGGATGCTTTTAACTGAGCTAAATGTGAAACCCTGGCCATTTGGTAAACTAAATGCTCTTTGTCTGTTAGGTGGTGAGATGCAGGGAGCCATTCAGCTGGGAGCTGCAGCACAGCTGTGATAGCCAGTCTTGGAAATTCAGGCTCAGAAACAAGTTCCTTCTTTCATGATGCATTTACATGAAGATATTATTCTTTTTATGTTTATTTACTTTTTTTCGTACGATACAGCAAAGAAGTATTAGTCAAAATGACAAGAGCTGTAAAGTAAGTTTTCTCTCAGCAATTGTTGAAGGAAATGCTTCATTTTTAGTGAAAACTACGTAAAACTTCCTCTCTTTTCACTTAAACTAAGCATACAAACTTAATTCAAGGTGAGTCTCAGAAGAGGCATGATTGTATCTGCCACCTTCTCGTTCTTTTATTCTTGTTTTTGTTGTTTTTTTTCTCCCTCAAATATGCTAACTCCTTAATTTATTTTATTTTATTTTTTAATTTTTATTTTTTTAACAGTTTTTTTTAAACGAAGGCTTCATGGACCCTGGGGGTTGGCCATTAATTTTCAGCCATTGTGTGAGTGCTAACTACTTAAAAATAGTTGTGGAGCCAACCTTGCTTCCTCTCAGGGTTTATCAGTTGGAAGCATCTTCTTTTTATCCTATGTGTAAGCAAAGACCTCTCTGGATTGATGATTTGATCTGTATAATGGAAAATCTAGGCAGGATATCCTTTCTCTGTTATTCCTTGGTGTGATGGCATCAGGTTGTGTCTTAAAATGGGGGAAGGGAAAAGGAGGATCCTATTAGCAGACAAAGTGGTTTCAAGGGACTCTTAAACTGCAGGCTCGCAGAGAACCTTGTATTTGGTCTCCTTGTTGAACCATTTGTACTTCAAGCTACAATTACAGTTTGGCACTGGTGGCTTTTGCTGCTGTGCTCAAAAGCTGGCTCATGTGCAAGATGGATGTCCATATATTTGGAAGTTGTTGCAGATACCATGTTGATATATATATCATGAGGGGCTTTTCTGTAGTTATTTTGAGCACTTGCAGACTTTAATGAAATACTTCATTGACAAGGTAGATCCAGTTTTATCCTGCAGAAATGCAGTGCCTGAGCTTCCCTTGCCAAGAAAAGACTATTTCTACTGTAATTCCATGGTGGAAATGCCTCTAAAAAAAAAAAGCCCCAAGCAGCACCTAATGTGCAATAGAGGTACAGTGAATGCTTGATAAAATGTGCGCATGGGGTAGCAAACATACTCAAAGTTTTCTTGGCATTTACAAGGCAAAGGACACTGCCAGCTTTTGTGATTGTGAAAGGACCTTTGATTTAGTCATCTGGGTTCAGGATAAGGAGTCTGTGTAAAAATGGCACTGACTTATCGCCTCCATTCCCTGCTCCAGATGACACACTATAGCTCTTAGACAAGAGGTGAGTCCCTCCGAGTTAGTTCATTCTGCTCTTATCTCCATGACCCGTATGTGTTGTGGTGTAACCGCAAAGGAGGAACCTGAGGGCTCTGGGGAGGGATGACAGAAGCAGGACGTGATTGTGGGTTTGCAAAATAATAACCAGCTGGTACTTGGGGTGCAAGACAAAAAAACATTTAACAAAAAGAAACACTTTAATTGCCTATCTGGACTTTGGAATCTGTAACCCTCAAGTGTTCATGCCAAGATGTTAATATAATTTAAAGCATGTGAATTTTTCACTAGTGATGAAGATATCTTTGGGGTCATTGTTTTGGGCTTTTATGTGAGAAAAAGATTAAAAACTCCTTCCTTCTACACCACAAAGTGCACCTCAGTTACTTAGGATCAGCAGATGTCCTTTTGTATTATCAAGTTGTTCTGTGACTTTCCATCACCATGTTTTGGGTTTTTTTATTAATAGCTTTAACTGTAGTGTTGAAATGGACTGCTGGTTACATTTCTTACCAGAATGTCGTATTATTCCATGGGACATACAGTTACCTGTTACTGATCTAAAAGCTCAGATAAACAAAGGTATTTGGAAAAAAAACCAATCCAAAACAAAAACCATAATGTTGCAAGAAACTTCTTTTGCTATTTTTTACACTGTCAGAAAATTTAGTTGTATATAATAACCTAATAATAATAAATATATATTTATGAATGTGTATATAATAACCTAATAAATGCAGAATCTGAATATATGCTAGAATTTGTACCTCTGTGCTCTTAATTGTGAGTTTCGCAGTGTTTAGCCTGGTTCTCAAGCTAGGGTCTCTAACAAATCTTGTAAGCCTATGTAGATACCATGTGTTTCAAGCAACTGCTAAAAAACCAAAGCAAGGGAAGTTTTTCAAATCTTAAGCCCACCCCTCATGTATTAAATCATTCAAAATCTTACAATTGCTGTTATTTTCAGTCCATTGTGTCTGCTTCCTGTTGGTCAAAGGTTATGAGGATAGGGTGGTGTAGAGTGAGGTGGGAAGCCAGCAGGAAAAAGAAAGCTTTGCTTATTTTGGGGTAGACACAACTACAGAAATGGCCAGGACATTGCTTAAACTTTCTGAAGACTTGAAGAGGTAAACTAGGGAAAAAAGCCTGTTCTTGTTTACTTTCCTGCTTTGTAACTTAGGCTGTATGGAAAATGAATTGGAGTAAGTAAACAGGGGCTTCCTTAAAGAATGTTATCTTTTTGCTTGAAACTGATAAGGGTTTGGGTTTGTTTGTTTTTTTGTGTTGTTTTTGTGGTTTTTTTTTAAATTCCGAAAGAGGTGTAGCTTTTGTTTTGACAGGTTGACTGGGTAAATTGTGTTTCCAAAGCATGAGTGTAAAGCTCTACCTGTTTGTTTGCTTGTGTCACGAACTCAAAAACAAAAAAAAAAAATGTATTTTAGCCACAAAGGAAGTGGAAGCTCTGCAGCATATTGCTTCAGTACATTACAGGCATACATGGGCATGCATAGGTGTGTTAAAACAACCTTCTAAACCACTTAGTTTATCTTAAAATTTGTATGGTTATTGGAGAACTATCCGTGATTTCTTGGCTGTTAAGACCCTGGTGTGAGTACTTCACTTTGGTCACCAGAGAGGCTTGCAGGGAGTTGCCCTGAGCAGACGCTAGCTGACCGGGGCTTGGTCCTGGCACTCAGGTTCCTCTGCCTTTGTGGTGAGCAATTGCGGCACCGCTGTGTGAAGGATTTGGTTTCAGAACAAATCCCGATTCAGAGATTGCTTTGGAGTGGGGAGTTAAAAAAAGATAAATTAATTGGTTGTGGTGGTTAAAACTCTACAGAGCTGTTGACCCTAATAATATATGGCATGAGGGTACTCTTACAGTCTAGGAAACAATAGAAAACTTTTTTTATGTGAGTTGATGAGAGCAAGAGGAGTCTTTTGTAAGCTATTCCAAGTAATTATAACAAAGCATCTTAATTTTCCAGTGTGCTGGTATGCAGGTAAATATGCTATTGGTATGTGATGTAACAGGTTTTTTAATGTCTTAACCATTTTGTTACTACTCAGTGAGTTACTTGAATCTAGAAGTATATTTGCAGTGTTGGAAAAACTATTTTTGTTATAATGGACTCAGTTTGATTAGCATAATATAAGCAATTTATGTATCTATGTCTTGCAAAGAATTCTGACTTTGTGCTGCTTTGGTTTTAAATCAGTTTTTCTCTGTAGTTCTTCAGTCAGTTTTGTTCAGAAGAAACTCTGCTGAGCCTAGTTGGCAAATATTTTCAGTGATGTAAAGTGAGAATGTGTGTGTTACATACAGTGCTGACTTGTGCTTTACCTTAGCTTTTACTTTTTTTAGCAGCTCTTCCAGCCATATCTAGTCACTTGGTTCATGCACATTGTAGATCTGTATATTTGTAGTGGAAAAGCTAGTAATTTTAGTCCTAAAATATAAACACTAAGCATGCCCTTCCTAATTCATCCCCTTTCTTACAATAAGGAATTCCTTGCAATGCCTTACAGTACTTTAAAAGTACTGTGTTGATTCTCCCTGTAATACCTTGGCAGAACAATAGATTTCCTTTAGCTTTCCCTTTACTGTGTCTGAGTAAAGAGGCTTGAGTAAGTGTCAGTCCTTTCATTGCTGTAACAGTGGCTGGCTCATTTACAAGAGAGGCTCCTGCTTTGGTCTACAGGTACTCAATTTGCAAATATGTCAGGTAGTGTACAGCCTTTCTCTCACAAGGAATGGACAAGGATGGAGTGTGAACATGTCCTAAATTTAATTTGTAGGGATTATTTAAAACATTGTCTGGAATTTCCTTTGGAGACTTTTCCTCGTGTGTTTAATGGATGTGTAGGACCTTCTTTCATTATGCATACAACTAGTAGTTTAAACCAGGCTAGTTAGTTGGGAGGCAATTTGTAGAAATTATGGGGTATCTTTGCACTGTCCTCCTTAATTCACAACTAAATTCCCCTTTATTCATCATTCCCTATTGAAGTTGGAGACACTACTACTTCTGTAGCTCAGATCCCCTTTCTTTTATGGGGAGTACAAAACACAGTTTTTAAGCCTATGAATGTTTTGTTGAAGAGATGATGTGCAGAATGCCTGGCCACTGTCATCCATAGAAGTCTCTGTTTTGCATGCAGCATGAGCACGCTCGAGTAATCCAAACTTGAAGCAGTGAAGCATGTGTTGTATGTTTGTTGAAACTGCAATGTCCTTTAAAGGATCCAAAGTAGTGTCAGGATTGCATGTTTTTACATAGTTCTTGTGTCTTGCTTTTCTTTGTGTATAAGCGTTTTTGCAGATGATAAAGACAGATATCTACATAGGCAAGTAAGAAGGTAGGGGGAAGGAAAATTGTGAATCTGTACAAAAAACTGTAAAAAATGCTGGACTTGTTATCTGTAAGAATGAGGATTTTTTTCACACTTTGTTACAAACACCACTTCAGAATGACTCTCCTCCTAGGAAATGAGAAATGAGTAGACAGAAACGTATGGTGGAATGTTTCATCCCTGACCATTACTGCGAAAGCTGTTGGTATCCATGGAGTGGAGGCTTGACCTCTCAGCTTTGGATTTATTATGTCTTTTAAATCCTTTTTTTTTCTTTTCCTTTTTTTTTTTTTTTCCTGTGCATTGCTCTAATGCAGCTTGTCGAAACGTATGCCATGAGCTCACAATAGTGGAACTTGAGTTAAACACCACAGCTGGTATTTTCTCTGGTTGTCTTGTTAAGAGGGTTTTGCCAGCACTGTAGTAATCCTTGTGATAACTAATGTACAGACACATTAAAAAAAAAAAAAGAAGGACATAACCTACACTGAATGTTTTGCTTTCTTAGACTAAGACTTGTGGGGGAGGAGTGACTTTAATTAAGAGCTGATGAACAGACTGAAGCAACTTTAAACAAAACAACACACTGAACTTTGTCTGATGAAGACACAAAAACATTACCTTTTAAATAAATCCATCTGATGCAAAGCCAAATTATAGTTTGGTTGGGTGATTGTAAGTACTATCAAAGAGGCTGATCTTTAGGAGGAATCTGACAGAAGGAGAAGTCATGCCCTTGCTTATTGATTTGGGGAGCCTTCAGAAGTTGAAGAAAGATGAGAGGTGTGGGAGAGAAGTTAAAATAAACCAAATCTTGTATCAGTGGTAAAGCAAAGCAATAGGAGGTGCCTTGCAAGAGGGAGGCAATCAAGTAAGTGCATTGACTTTGCTAAGAAAAAAAAGGCTGAAAATAGGAAAAGAGGCTCAAAACTGCAGTAAAGCAGGTCAATAAATTGAGAACTTTAAAATGGAAGATCATGTGATCAGTTTGAGAGAACGGAAATTGTCCTGGCAGTATTATTTTTAATAGGATGGATATGGGAGACATTAGAGAGGGAGATGATCAGAACGTATTTGTGATCAGGGAGGAAAAGACCAGATTTTGGAAATGTTCTGAGAAGCAGGGCAGCAAACCAAAGACCATGTAGATGTGTGGGTAAGGGACCTGCAGCAGATACACTTCTCCTTATGTCATGAAAAGCGTTATATTTTCATTGCTGACGAAGCAGTGAGAGGGAATGGCAAAGCTAATATTTGGGAACATGTTGCTAGCAATACTGTTAGGGAGTTATGTTTTAGCCACATAGGGTGGGTGGTGTGAAATAGAACAACTAGAAGTGAAAAGGTAAGTTTGCAAACTATCAGAAATGACAGAATGTTTATAGGCAGAAGAAGCGGATGAGATGATAAAGGGTTGATCTGGTCCCAGATCCTAACTTGGAGACAGTGAAATGAGGGCTCAAGGTCCTGGCTGTGCTGCAGACCTGCTTTGTTGCTCTCTATCACTCTATAAATTCTGGTTCTGTTTTGACAAATGATGATAATTCTCTGCTGTGCAGTAGTATGGCAGAGAGAAATTTGTGCTTGCCATTAGAAAATTTCTAACATACTGCAGAAAAAGTAAGTATTTAGTGAAGTGACCGATGCTACCAGTCAGAATAAGGATCAGTTTAACGTGTATTAGATGATACAGGCCTAGGCAGCACAATTACACTTGGAATAGGCATAAGGCTTTAAAGAAAAAAAAGGCAGAAAATAAAGGCAAGAAGCCCCATGCAAAATGGAAAGGACTATGAAAATATTCAGTTAGCTTTAGATTCACAAAACAAAGCAACCATTAGTGCAACATTGTCTGAATTGTATTTTGCGCCTTTTTTTTATGCTTTAATTAGTGGCGTTACACTGGGAGACTAATTCACATGCTGAAACGTTGGTTATGAAACAGTGCTCACAGTAAATCTGTGTGGAAGTATCGGTCTGCTGTATTTTCAGTGTTTTCTTTTGTTTATTTGACAAGCTAAAGTTAGAATCGACAGCACAAGACTAGAAAATGGTGACAATAGTTTGAAAACAGGAAATTTTGGCCTTGTGTGTATTCGGAACAGATGATCAGGATGATGGCCAGGAGAGTGGAAACTTCCACTGAGACTGTTTTTTCCTTATTTTGCTCAGTGAGAAAAGATGGTGCTTCCTGGAAAACAAGTCTTAAGTATTTAAAGAAAGTCATAATGTATTCAGTGTTTTCCTCATATCACATTTGTTTGTTTTGCAGCAATCTGTTTACGTTTCATAGTATTTAATGCTACTAAAAGTAGAGTATTTGGACTATTGTCAAATCTTGGAAATGCAGTTTCTGCTGTTACAATTAAGACACTAAGCATGCTTTTTTGGTGCTCAATTTAGTAGTTCTGTCTCATGTTTAAAAAAAGAAAAAAAAAAATGACAGCGTTTAGGGAAGAGGAGGATGGCAGATGCCAGTATGTGTTATGACAATGGCTTTCAGAAGTAAGTAGTAATTACATATTTTTCAGTTCAGGTGCTCATGATATGGCCTTTGGGGGTGTGGGGGTGTGAGAGAGTTTTAAAAAGATTTCCAGAAAATGCTTTCTGAAAAACAACCCTTAATTTATTTCCATGTAGAAATACACAAGTGTTAATTTCTCAGGTGAAACTTTGAAATCTCACAATGCTGGAGTTAGTTCTGCAAACCAGAAGAGTAGCAAGTGGAAAAAGTAAAGTTCTGTACTTGAAGCACTGTTACCTAATGTGACCTCTTTTGGCTTCTTCCTGGCAGCCCTCCCAAATACGTGCTTTGTGGGATGAAGCTCATCAGTGACAGTTGTCACTGGTCTATGCCTACCACAAACAGTATTTAAAAAGAAGCACAGCGTGAAGGAACACTTATTTTTATTTCATTTGAGCTTCTAATGGATGCGGAGCGCAGGTCAAATGCATGAGTCAGTGAAGCTGTGCCAGAGCTGTGTTTGAATCGTGCGATGAACAAAACACCAGGACACTTGAAATGTGGAGGCAAAAAGAAGAAGTGCTCGCCTTCTGTTTGTGATCCTTCCTCCTGTTTGTCAGAGACATCTAGCAATTTCACTATTGTTTAACCTTTGCACTGGAAAGAAAGTAAAGTGGGGGGAAGGATAGATGAAATAGATGAGAGCAAAAAGCATTAAGAAAATAAAGTCTTGATCCCAGCAGACATGTGAAAAGACCTTAACAGTAGGTTCAGGACTTAAATGTTTAGGAGAGCATCCTGAAATGACCTTGGACCGCCTTGTCTATTTTCCCCAGCTTCTCTCTGGTTCATACTCTGCATGTCTTCTACTTACTTTATACGTTCTTTTGGAGCAAGGAGGTGTTTTGTTGTGTGCTTGTAAACCATCAGGTGTTCTTTTTGATCCTTCCTTATGTCCCTTGGTAAGTCACTTCTTTCTTCCAAGTCTTAGTTGACTTCTCTGGGGAAGGAGGATGCCAAATATTGTCCTTTCAAAGTAGTCTGTGGAGTACAGAGATGAAAACTTAAGCACAAATGTCTGCACACTTAAGAGATTGGAAGGACCGAGATACGTAGTTTTCTTCCTGGGTCTGCTGATCATTCATTAGAGGTATTACCAGAGTGGGATGTACCCGATACCCTCTTTGGCTTAGCCAATACTCAACAGTTTTGGAGGGTTTTGGCTGGATGCTACCCAAGAGAAGAAAGGCTGTAAATGTGATAGAAGAGGAAAACAAGCTTTAAGTGACATGAGGACTGTCCGTAATAATACTTAGTAAACCAAAGAAGGATGATTGACCAGTTTATCCGTAAGTAGAGTTACGTGACCCCATGAGAGCAAATTCTGAAAATAAAGGGGGGGGGGAGGGGGGATAAGACCAGAAAAAGTTGTGTTTGGTTTAAGATTTCTAAGCTTTTATTTAAACATTTAATGTAATTTTTTGGCCTCTTGAGCAACAGCTTGAGGAGATCCAAATGGAAGGTTAAATCTTCCTTAAAACATAAATGTAAACTATCTACTTTCCTGCCCTTTTCTCCTTCCTTTCTTTCTCCATTTACACATATATCCCCTATTTCCTACATCTTTGAACTAGAGCCACCAGCTGAATGAGGTACATCTTGAATATATATGACAAGGGAAAAAATAATCCATAAATGTAATGATTAAAGGAGATATAGCTACAACTTCAACCTCCTTGTAAGGAGGTTATGATGTAAATCCTGTGTACTGCATACAGGTATAGTGACTTTTTTTTGTTTAATTTAATAAAAAATGCCAAAAAAACCGACAAACCCCAACACTGCTACGTGATACTTTTTGCCAATTTCTTAGCTGATTCATGCACCTTTAAATCAGCAGATCGCATATGCGTGAGTGGAAAAACTACTAACTGGAATTTCTTGGGTCTACTTTGTAATCTACACAAAATGCTGTGTGTAAAATAGAAAATTCCACTGTTCCTTTGATCACTCGATGATCTGTGGGTGAGCAGCTTGTCACATTTTAGCCTACCTCAAAAACAAGCAAACAAACAAGCTTGTTTCTGTAATTATGATGGTCTCATGATACAATGGTCTCATGATACAAACAGGACAATGTTTGGCAAGAATGGTGATGTCCTATGTTAGGCCAGCTGATATGGTTTGCAGCTCAAAGCAGAAAACAAGCTGAGAGGCACACAAGGCCTTTATAGTCTGAAACAAAAGCAGCAAACCTCGTTAAACCATGCTTTGTAAGAATTCACAGAGCCTGCACAGGCATTTGGTCAACTTGATTCCCATGACGTTTGGTATACTACAGTTTTATAAGGAACAATTTTTACTTTTGAATTAGGTATTTGATCTGCATGCAGTGTTTTCTAACTAGGTGTTAGTATATTTATAAAACATATTTTTAAAACCCTATTTATATTGGTAACACATTTTATATGTATTTCAAAATCTTTCATTTTAAAAAAATGACCCTTTCTCTATTTGCTCAATTATCTTCCCATAATTTCCATAACAGATAATGGTGTTGGAACAAAATGTTCCGTACTGGCTATTTATTTACTTCTCAAACTTAATGCAGTTGACTTTTTAGCACAGAAAACCAGTATTTGATAATGTATGGCTAATAGCGTCAATAATGTGACAGATAATTAGTACCTGTAATTTTCCTGTGACTTAAACCAGTTGCAACATTTTAGTGATCATGAAAAGTAGTCTGTAACAGGGTCTGTAGAAGAAAATGCAAAATTTTCAAACAAAAATGGCTAAGGGGATGGTGGTGGTTATTAAATACGTATTTGCACATATGCATGCTCTCTTTTAGAGATTTCTTTTTTGGAAAGCCATTGTTGAAGAACCTCTCTTGCTTACACATATAGCACAGTATTGTATACTTCAGTGAGGCAGTATACAGCTTTCATTACAATGACAAATACTGAAATGTTAAAAATAGATCAAGCTTTAAGAATCCCAGATATTTTCAAATAACAAAGAGTGATTTATGTGGGCTCATTTTGCACTTTGAGAAAATATAGAGGCGCTTTTGTACTATGATTAGCAAGGGTGCTGATGTCAGTTCACTTGTCTAGCTTTAAGCTTTATTCTGCTGCTAAATTGTGCTTTGTACTGTAATCCAGAGAACCTTTGTATCTGCCTTATTAGTGTGTAGTTTATGGAATTGCTTTTGTTTTTGAATATAATCTGTGCCAGTTTCAGTGAGTGTGACTCATTATATGACTGAAATAAATGTTCACATACGCACTATGTGAAAACTCTTCAAAAACAGTAGCAGGTGCTGGTAGGCTAAATGCAATGTTTTAAGGACTTTATAGTTCCTATTTTGTAGCCCGAAGGCCTGAAAACAAATTCTGTTTAGCTGGTTGATTTTTATGATTTTTTTCAAGAGTCTTATTTATTCATTAATGCTCCACAGAGATTGTCAGGAATGCTGAGAATCTTTCATTCCTTAACACAGTACTAGAAAAAAACTTCTAGAAGAGGAATGCTTGGTTGGTACAGAGTTTGGGTTTTTGTTTGGGGTTGGTTTTGTTGTTTTCTTTTTTTTTTTTTTTTTTTTTTTTTTGTTACATGAATTGTGAGACAAAGTTCATCATGCTTCTCAATTCCTCTTGTGCCTCTCATCTGTCTAATCTCTTTCCTCCTGACTTAAACTTTGAAAATTTCATCTGAATGACTGAAGGCTAGCTTCAGAAACCTGCTTTATCTTTAACCTCACAGAGTTTTGTGGTTGGTTCGTAACTGTTATCTGGGATTGACCTTGTGTGGAGAGAGAGCCTCTGATACTGAAATTTCCATTATCCCAGCATCTAAGTTGTCACTTGATTTGGAAACAGGAAACAAAACAAACTGCTTGTGTTTTTTGGGTTGCTGTTAAAGAGTGCTGTGCTACTAGAAGGTGTTCATGTTTGAAATGTAAATTAAAGGGATTTCATCTGTTAGATCTACTGCATTTTACTGCTCACCCAGTTAAACTTACTGCTACGTAGAAATAGTTGCTTGAGACCTTGACGTGGTTCACACATTTCAGCATTTAAAAGCAGATACTGTACTCACAACTACAATAAATATATTTGGTTTATAAAGTATAAAAGTTATCTTAAAATCGCATGACTTTTGGAGGCTCGGTTGTTGGAGAATGGATCACAAACCTTAATGGAGCTGTCTGGCGTTTTCCACTTTCTCCTGTTTTCTGTGTTATCTTTCCATAATAGCTTCCTAAGCTTGATACCCAAAAAAGGCATGCCCACTTCACAATGAGGGGTTTGTGAGTCTCTAGCACAAAGCTGATGGTGCTAGTGCAGAGCTGGAAGATGGTGGTGCAGTTCTCACTCTTTGTCCTTTATGTCATCTCTTCAGTAGTTTGTTTGACGGTCACAGCTACATAAAAATGAAATTGAAATACTCTTGTGCCTCAAGAAAATGTGTCTGAATGTTTTCCTAATATGTAGTAAGAAACTCTCGTTTTCAAAGCTACATCCCAGTGTGTAAAGGACATCACACATCCTAACCTCTTCTGGGGCCATCCTTGCTGATTTTCTTCCTTCTGTTGGTTGCATGCAGCCAGGGCTGGCCAAAAGGAGAACTCACTCACCTGTGCTATTTTGGTTTTTTTTTTTATTTATTCTGTTGGGGCTTTTTGTCCTTCTGAAGGCAACCTTGTTTGAATATCCTAAAGAAGCTTTAAATGGGGTGCCTTGGGGCATGGTGTGAGTCTGCATTGTAACGCACAGTGGGTTGGCTACTGCATTGATTTGCCTGGATCTCCAACTTTGCTGGAAAGCATAACAACAAATGGACAAAACAGTGATGGCTCCCCACTGCATCAAGGCTCTAATTTCACATTTCTAACTCTGTATGCAGTATAGCTCTTCTGGGGGGCAATGGCAGTACATCTAGTTTCTTCTGTTGTGTCTGTTATCTGGACTTTTGGCATATAAGGAAGCTTACAGCGTAGAACGCTGTATTGCTGATAGAGCTGAGGAACCAAAATGCAGTTAAGTTGGGCAATAAAGATGCAGTTGTATGCGAACCTTGTTTTTTTGTTCTGCATTATCATCTTTGTCGAGAATTATGCCAGGCGAGGGATGAAAGGCAGCTGAGAATTATTTGGAAGATGAGGCATTTGAGTTCTGCTTTTCTCCTGGACCAGCTTCTTTCTCTCTGCAGTAGTAGGAAGGTTGGTAAAACAAGCACATGGAGATTGTGAAATACATTTCTTCTGTGGATATACCTTCCACAGAGACTGTGTTTATGTAATAGAACTATAACATTTGGTCATTCTCTCCATTCCCATCGAATAGTTTCCAAAATAATAATGTAGCTCTTTTTCTGTAAGAAGTGCTATTGTAGAAATATTATGAGGTTGTGAGTGCAGAGCTCCCCTAACGGAGGGAAGCATTATGCTGTGAGCATTGTCTGTTCTTTAAATACAGGCTGCTGTCATTGCGGATCAGTGAAAAGTTCAGAGTTAAAATCAACGTGAGGCAGCAGATATCAGAAACAAGATGCTATGGAGCACATAAAGATATACTTTATTTTTTTTTCCCATGCCTGCATCTGCTTCTTTCAGAAGATTTTTGTGTGTATGTTTGATTGGTTGGGTTTTTTACTCTCCTGGTCCCTTCCCCCATTTTTTCTTTACTGGATTCATCCTTTCTCATTTTGTAAACAGTGTTCTCTTTTTAAAAACACAGCTCAAATACAGAAGAAATAAACTTTAAAATATAAATTCACTAATCCTCTAGTCCACTGCTCTAACAATGCATAATAGATTGTGTAGGTAACTGGTGTGTAATTTCTTAGAATTCTAATTGATCTTATTGCTTGCTTCACCCCAGCTTGAAACCACACACAAAAAGTAACAGTATAAAAGTATGGTTTATTCATTCTGATTTTTCTCCCCCTTTTTTTCTCTCCAATTTTCAGGCATGGAAAAGGAGATGGTTTGTACTTCGCAGTGGCCGTTTAACAGGAGATCCAGATGTATTGGAATACTACAAAAATGACCATGCCAAGAAGCCTATCCGTATTATTGACTTAAATCTGTGTCAACAAGTGGATGCTGGATTAACGTTCAACAAAAAAGAGTTTGAAAACAGTTACATTTTTGATATCAACACCATAGACAGAGTTTTCTATTTGGTAGCAGACAGCGAGGAGGAGATGAATAAGTGGGTTCGATGTATCTGTGATATCTGTGGGTTCAACCCTACAGATGAGGGTAAGTTCTATTGTTGGAGTTTGGTTTTTCTGTGAGAAAGTGTGTTGCATGTATGGGAAGAATGTTTAAAAGATCAGATGATTCTTTAGCGGGCATATGTTTTAAAACTTGTGTGCACTGGCT
This sequence comes from Nestor notabilis, assembly GCF_000696875.1. Taxonomy (NCBI): domain Eukaryota; kingdom Metazoa; phylum Chordata; class Aves; order Psittaciformes; family Psittacidae; genus Nestor; species Nestor notabilis. The sequence goes on along the minus strand of NW_009938222.1, from coordinate 36,646 downwards.
GTGAAACCTCCTTGTTATTCTGAAAAAAAAATAAGCAGAACAGAGGGAGGTACTAAAAATTTGTTAAAAATTAAGTGCCTTGAGAGTATAGGAAAAATCTTTAAGTAAAATCATGCAAAACAGAAGATGATCATAATCATCAAAGGAATCCCATTTGGTATAAAAAGTACGGTTATGCAATGGAATGAGTGCAAAATGTCAGGTTTCTAATATTACCATTTCTCTGTCTGCTTTGCAACTGGGGGGAAAAAAAGATCCGCCTCCCACCGTCTGAAACAAACAAAAAACCCCAACTTTTAGTTCTGCACTACCCAGCTCTAATCCTACCAAAATAGACATTGTGTGAAAGCAGCTTGTATAAAACAGGATGTGTGTTTAATTCCTACAAATACCTTGTAGCCATTGCTTGTCCTGAATCCATCTTTATTTATTTACTTATTCCTGCATTCCTTGTGGAGATTAGTGGGTTGCATGACTTGCTTTAGCTCTGTGCACAGTACCAAGAAAAGATTAAATAGGAGTGGTAAGAGGGTTATAAATGAAGCATGCCTGACTGAAGGGGCTAAAATGAAATCCCTGGTTTTCGTAGGATTGTGGGCTGAGGGAGGTGGGGAAAAAAAAGGGCTTGTATCTCTTCTACTCCAGCCAGGTCTTCAAAAGTATCTGGAAAATACTGTTGCTTTCTGAAGAGGGTCCCTTTTCTTTCTCGTTGTTGCAGTTTTGAACTAAAAAATTGTCATAAAACTTTGTCTGTGAACTACCACTCCGATAGTAAATTTAGTGCAGGGTACTTGTTTTGGTAGTTCTAATGTGTTTTTGTGACATCCTGAACATAACCGGGACAACCCACAGCATGTTTCTATGAGCAATTGCCATGTGATCAGTATTCACTCTGCTAAGCATCTGTTAGGTACGGGAGAGTGGTAGGCAGGTGGTTGCTCTTTTGTGGGTAAAGAGCACCCACCGCCAGTACAGCCGTGGGCAGGAGGCACTCAGAAGTCATTGGTTCTGGGGACACACTAGGAACCTGGCAAGTAAGGTGCTTACCTGATAGCTCTTGTGTATGTGAGAGTGTAAAGGAGCATGTGTCTGTTGCATGTAATAGAGAGGTGGGGTCCCCTCAAAGCTATGAGGCCTTCCCTTGCTGAGAGCTGATACACTACTAAAGCTTAATTTTCTGTTGATCTGTTGAACTGAAGGTGAAACATGCTGTGGATGTCAAGAGAACTAACTATGCCCTTACTGGCTGTTTGGACAAATACTGGGTTTTGCTTCTGTCAACTGTATCAGTAACTTATCCCTATTATATTCTGGTTGCATGTTTCATTGTTGGCATTTTACCTGTGTCTGAATTATCCCAACACCTTTACTTAACTGAGAGTTGATGGTATTGTCTGTTTTATGGGTTTAGTAATGTTGTGCGATGTGTTGAGGAGAAATTTAAAAAGGAAAATGGGAAAATCAGTTGCTGAGTGTCTGTTTATTGCCAAGTTCTTATTTTTACAAGATGATGGAAGAGTAAGCCATAAATGTACTTCATAAAAATCTGTGTTAACCTATGGTTTTTTTTGAGAAGTTAAAGAATAGGTGAAGTTCACTGCAGACAATAAAAGCCACTATTATTTTAGTATGGAACTAAAAGATTGTCTGAGGCATAACCTCCTTCTCTTTAGCTTGTGGAAGCGGCTAACTTTTATTTTTGAATCTGGACAAAATGTCTCTTGCCAGACTGGGTAAGGGTCTTGTTATGAGAGGACTGCCACTGGATTCCTTTCCTTGATCAAGGACTGGGGGCTGTTTGTTCAGAAGCCCAGTCCTATTGCCTCCTTGGATTTACAAAATAAAAAATTTAGATGGTGGTGGTTAGTGCTATTAGAAAACAAATACGGAGTTGTTGGTTTTCTGTTGGGAGGAATGTGGGAGGAAGAGTTAATCGTAACTGTGGAGAGACCAGAAAAATAAAGATCATCTCAGACTAGCACTGAGCTGCTCCTTCCATACTTAGTGAAGGAAATTCCTATGATGCAAAGTTTGTGTTTTCTTTTATTTCTTTTGTAAAAATGAGTGTTCACCATAATTTCTAATTATCTAATGCTTTGTTGTGACCTTCCAACTAGAAATTGATTTGTGCTCATGAAATCTCTTAATTCTGGAGATCTGCAGTGTTACATTTGTATTTGGACTAAGTAGATAAATTCATGTTCTTTAGTCATATTTACAAGCCATTGAGTCTCCAGCTTTCTGATTGCATCAGATATTATTTATATATATTGCACGTATATAATCATATATACAGATTACACTGTACATATTGTATAGTGTAATCTGTAATGATTACATTACAGTTGCATTATATGGCTTTTTATAGGGACTTTATTTTAATGAAGGGTTTACAGTGATTTGGGTTTTTTAAACTTGTAACAAAATGGAAACATAAAGGCTTTTTTTTTTTTTTTAAATAAGCTAAATAACTCTTATAATTTTGTAAAGAATTTTCTAGGTATTTAAGTTTTCTTTTAGAGGTTAAAATTTTCAGTGTTTTGTGTGCTTTGAACTTCAGTGGTAGACACTCTGGGATGGAGAGACTAAATGTCCATGGGAAATGACTGTTCTACTCTACCTGGTGCTGTGGAGACCTCAGCTGAAATACTGTGACCTGAGCTTCCATAAGGATGAGGAGAAATATTTAAAGAATGGGAGGAAACAGAGGAAATGGATTTTTAAGTGATCAATAAGGAGAAAAGTTGAAGGAAATTTTTTTTCTCCCAGGAAGAAAATACTGAGGAAAGAGCTGACTTTCAAAGTATAAAAAGCTGTGATACACAGGACATAGATCAGTTGTTACCTGAAGAGAGAAGTAGCTTGTTTCTCTTTCAGTGAGTGATGTAAGAAAAGCCTACTAAGGATAGTTAAGCACAGGCTGTAAAAGCCCTTCCCTAGAACTCAGTAGACATCTGTGCTGAATGTTTTATACGTGATCCAGCTGCATGTTTCTGTAATTTAGTGAATTGCGTGCTTGGCAAAGCAGGGGAAGAAGGAAATCATCTTACTATATGCAAACATGTTACTTGCATGTATTCATTTGAATAAAGATAGCAATAACAAAGTAAACCAGAAGAAATAACAAAGTAAAGCAGAAGAACAAAAAAAAAAAGGGAAGAACAAGACATTGAAATCTACAATTAGATTTACACAAATAATTACGTGTGCTAAAGAAAGTTTCTGTCTTCATAAGGACCATACTTTGAAAGAGCTACAGCTTGCTTCGCACGCAAAGCTTTCAAAGTTAACAGTATCTCTGTTCAGGCAGCTGCTATCCTGTATGTGCCTCTCACGCCTTCTGCATTTTGAACAGGAAAATTATTTTCAAATAACCTTTTTTTAAAATTGTGTTCTGATAATACATGCACTGCAGATTTATGATAGCTTGGGTGCAATATTAATGACTAGCAGGATGAACATAAGTCTAACTGACTCCTTGTGTTCTCTCTAATGTTGCTATGCTGTGTTGGAGATCCTGTATCTGATCAGGATACCCCTGTGCTGCCTGTAACACAAGCGAGTAACAGAAAACAGGCTCTGCCACTGAGAACTTAATATCAGCAGTGAGAGACATCAGTGTGCGAGCAGAGCCATGAGAAGAAGTGAAAGCAAATAAGGTGGTTTTGCCCATTGTGACAGATAAGTGGTCTTAGTGCTTCAGCTGTTGGATTGTTGTTGAACTCTGCAATTTTTGAAAAGAAATCTTCAGGGGGTCTTTGATAAGTAGTGGACATGAGAGGTGCTTAGAGTGCCTTTCCTGCGTGAAGAGTCTGCCTGTAAGACATAAAAAATGTTCTCCTTTGACAGCTTTAAAAAGTAGATTACAGAGGCTGGCACACTTAGCAGATCAAAATCGCCCTCTTAATAACATATGATGAATGTTAAGAGACCTTGATCACGAAAGGGCTCAAAAGCAAGGAGAAATAGTATAAGCTTTTAGATGAAGGAAGGGAGCCTCTGGAGGACTGTGAAGTGCAATGACAGAGTAAAAAAAAGTCTTTGCAACAGAGTTGTACCATAGAGATTATGTACTTAAAAAAAAGTCTCAACTTCTCATTATCTCTTGAATATAATTAACTAGAAAGAAAGTCAGCTCAAAGTTGACATGCCAGGAGAATGAGTGACTGTGACCAGGAGTGCACAAGACTAACATGAGAGGACCAAGTTAAGCGTTAGGAGAGGGACCCTCTGGATAAGTAAGGATTGTTATCTTAGAAGAGAGGCAGTAGGTTTAGAGGGAATAGTGGCACAAAGGCATCTCTTGATGTGGAGGCTTTTTTGATTGGTTGCTTTGAGGAAGTAAAGGTGGGGGATGATGGCTACTGAGATGTACAAATGTGATTTTTTTGAGGGTGGTATTGCTCAGAGGAAGGTGAGGATAGGCTGTGAAAGGATGCTGTCAGAGTTGCAAGATTTCATCTGGCAAAATTGAAGACGAATAAGAAAATTAAAAGAAAAGGGGCTAGAGAAGAACTTGAGATTTGGCTTAGCAGGTTTGGTAGAGGTGATAGCTGGTGGCTAAAGAGCTGATTCAAGGGAGGGAAAGCTGGGGTAATTATTGCCTGTTATCCAAAGGAGAAAGAGAAGACAACAGAGAAGACTAAGATGTCTTGGACTTCTTCAGATGATGTGGTTAAAGGATGGATGGGTAAGATGGTGAGGAATAGAGCACAGAATCTGCAGCGGTATGTCTTCCCTTACAAGTATGTGAGGCAAAAATACATACATTAAAAAGATATAATTTACTGTCAGGAGTGCAGTCAGAATCTTGAGTGTTTGGGGTTATTATCTTAAGCTGCCTGCTGCATGTGACAGAAATTTATAGGGGATGTGATTCTACTCTTCCCTGAGAAAAACTAAACTAAATCTAAATATGCCTAGGCAGTTAACTTGATTTTCCCTGGTTTCTGCTGTACACCTTTTGTGGCATTAACATCACCTGATAAGTTGCTAGGAGAAGTTTGCAAGACGGTGGGTTGGAAAGCAGTTCTGCAGATTGCTGGCTCTCAAGTCGTGAGGTGCTGTGAGGCAGTACGTGCAGCACTGAAAACCTCTCTGAAGCACAGCCTATGGTTCCAGATAGTGTGCTGCAGCCCCAGCTGGGTAAGCTCACTGTGTGGCTAGAGCAGCCTGTTCAGTGACCAGAGCTCTGGGCCTTTTTAGTGAAGAAAACCCCCCAAACATTTTAATGTGGTGAGCTGCACTGTTTCTCTTCACAAGCACCTACAGAAGTTCATCTATAACAGGACTCCTTATTTTTTTCTGCATCACCCAGCCTGTGTACCATCTGAAGATGGAGAGAACAGGCTACAGATGTTTCTTTTTTTCCCCACTTTTGAATGAACCGTCTTCAAAAGAAAATTGCAGGTGGAGAGGGGGATGAAATTCTGAGTGGAAATGCTTTTGGTAATTTCAAATTTTAAATGGGTAACCAAAAGTGTAGCTTAAAATTACATAGGAACTGCAGATAGTAAGTATTAAGTTTCAGATATGAACTCTGAAAGCCAGAAACTTCAGCGTGTGATGGGAACTTGAAATAGTCAGCCACATTTCTGGTTTGGATGTGGGAGGAAGGCTTGTCCTGAGCATAATATACAACAAGCAACTGCTGAATTCTTTGTTACTGTTCTTTAAATAGGCTATCGTGTGTATCTTCAGAAAAAAAGAGATACTTCTGAGATTATATTAAACTAAGAAACAAATGCACAGAAGTTTATTAAAGTATGTTAAAGGATTTTCTCTGGGCATAGCAGAAAGTTTCAGAAGTGAGGCTTACTGCATGAATTTCAGATTGATTGTAAGCTTATCACTGATGCTGAAAACCAAATGTGGACTAATGTGTCCATGCATCTTCTTGGCTGGATCTGGCTTACATCTATTGAGTTAAGCATGTGAATGAAGCAAGTGCTTATTTGTCTTTGCCTGTCAGTGTACACATGGTCGTGCTCTGCGTGTGCACATGCAGACATGTGGCCCTTTGATTCCAGGATCTTTTACTTGAGATCATGTAGAAGCTGACACTAGAGGAAACTTCAGCAGTATTTTGGGATGTGTCTGATTACATGAAGCAACACAGATAATGACTGAACAGACTTGTTAAAAAAAAAAAAAAAGAAAAAAGAAAAAAATGTCCTTTTAAGGATTAAAGTGAAGAAGTTGTGGGGGTTTTATGGCTCCCACTGTTGTATCTGTAAATTTTTGTTCAAGGTTGTTACTCTAATACTTTGTTGGCCATTGGTTGTTTTAATGAATAGTAGAAGCATATGATTGCATATCGCTTGCCGATTCACTTGTTAGAATTGGAAAATCCCATTTCTATTTTAGTCTTTCTACCTACAATCTGCAAAGAATGCGCTTTGTTTTTTTTTACTTGGATTGCAATTTTGACATTTAAAGAAATGCTTGCTGTGATGAGGCTTCTGTGTTTTGTTCAGTATGAGAATATTTCAAGTATTTACATAATTAGAATATTAAGAGACCATATATCATAATGCAGAAAACAATTAAATTTTTGCTCTCATAAAAAACACAAAACACAAAACCAACCCTAAATGCAAACTCCCACGCTTCAATCTTCTGGGTTTTTCATAAAGCACAGATATAGGAACATGTGGAATAAAGAAGCTTTTTATAGTTAAGGAGGAAGAGAGGGGAGCCTTTTACTATTCTTGTTCAGAAAATTCTCTTTTTACCTCATTAATCCTATAATTGTTTTATTAATGAGGCAAATACCAAAACAGCCATGAGGAAAAAGCGAAGGATGATGCCTGTAGCTGCTCTTAACAAACCAACTGAGAAAAGATAAAACTCTTGCCCTGTTTTGAGAAAGCTGTTTGTTCTAGCTGTACTGAATGCAGGAATTATAAAAACAAAATAGGATTCTTGTTGCGCTCATTTGCATGTTAAATATTCTGAATGTTTTTCCAGCTCCCAGTTATTTCAAAGCAGTCCGAGTGTCTGAGCTCTGGGAACAAACCAAATGACTTATAACACTCTTTGGTGTGCAGATGACCCCTTCCCTAAAAATCTGCTAGTCCAAAGTGGAGCAAGTTCTTTGAAATCATAATAGGCTGCTGGGAGAAACTTTCCTTCATATCAGCTTCTGAAGTACGTGGCTAAAGAGAATATTTGAGAGGGTACAGATAGGCAAACAACATTCATTTGCTCAGTGATGAAAGTCGTTAACAGTACTGTTTTCTTCGTAGTCAAATTTGAAATAGCTGGAATGTGTAAAGCAAATAAGAAGTAGCCCAGCAGTGAAATGCTTTACTCTTTAAATCAGGCATTAGCCTATGTTACTTAACACATACAAACTGTCTGTTTGAAGACAAATTTCAGATCAGAACATTGGTATTTTAATAGTTTGGTGCTCTATCCACTGCAAAAAAAAGTCCACATACAAAAATACCCCACAGCAGATCTGTAGGAGGACTTGGGGATTTTGTCAAGTGGTATCTGTGTCAAAATAAATGAGACTGCTCATCACAAGAAAGGTATCTCTAATGATCCATTAACATTAATGGGTTCGGAGAATGGGAATCCTTGCTCAGAGAACACATCATGAACTTTCTGGACAGTTGGGACAGTGTCACCTTTAATACTTGGTAACAATCAAAGGCAAATGGTTAGGATAGGAACACAGTGAGTTGTTCTTGTGTCTCTGTAAATCAGTGTGTCCTAGGCTTTTTTTTTTTTTTGCACATTCTATGCAATAGTTTAGTTTCCCCTCTCAGAAAGGTAGAGCCAGGAAAGGTGAAGGGAAACCAGATCTGCCATGCAGTCCCTCTGTACCAAGAAAAATTAAGCAGCACCAACTCAGAAAAGCAGTGACAAAGTTATGTAAAGTTTGGAATGGGGATTACGAATAGGAGGCAAATGTTCTCCTGAAGATTGGAGCTGAAGGATATCAAGTGAAACTCTCAGGCACCAGGTTTACAATAAAAGGAAGGGTTTCTTTCATGCCACACATAATAAGGTGTGGAGATCACTGCCATGGGATGGTACAGATCAAAAATATAAATGTACTCAAAAGAGGTAGGACATACTCAGAGAGGTTTGGCAGAGGCTGAACGGCATAGACTGTGGATGCAGCCTCTGCCCTGGGGAGCCCAAAGCTGGGGAGCCCTAGAAGCGGAAGGCAGTGCGGCAGGCTTGCCTTGCTGCTTCTGCTCAGCCTGTCTGCAGCAGTCCACAGTCGGAGATGGCATTGGGGGCTTCAGAGGCTACAGATCTGAGCCAGTATAATTAGCCTAATGGTCTTCACCACCTTGCCTCCTTTCAGCAATTGCATGTTATAGGCAGTCTTTAATGTCTTTCACACATTTACACACTTTTTTCTTACTCCCCAAGAAAGTGACTCTCTTTCTCCAAACGTGGTGGATACATTGGTCCTCTTTCAAGCTTCTTGATTTTATTTTTCCCTGGAAAGTTACCCTTGAGTCTTGTTACTCTTCCTGGGAATGCTAGTGCATTGTCTGTTTAAATGCATCAGCCTCAGGTAGGCACGCATCTTACTAGGTACCTGTTGAGCTCTCCTGTTTACATGTGGTCTAATTGACACACCCATCTTCCCTGGAAGCTGCAGGGGCATCCTGTTTGATTTCTTTTTTTTCCCCTTCTGCGAACTTGGCACCGAGCAGATCTAGTGACGTGAAGGTCGTGCGTAGCCAGGGACAAGGAACAGGTGTGGGGATTGTGGTACACCAAAGCTCTTGAGGATCTTGTGTGTAAGTGTGACCAAAGAACGATCGTGTGTTCGGCAGGAAACATATCTTCTCCACTCTTGCTCATGCATAACTTTACTTGCATTTCTCAGTTCTGGAGGGAACAGGACAGAGCTGCTTGTCGTTTCTCCCACTACCTCTCTTCCAGGAGCAAGAAATCCATGCCTAGTAGGTCCGTTCAGCCATCTCTCTGTTCCTGCTGTAGAGCTCCAACGTTAGGGGAATGAAGGAACACCTGTAGTGCCTCAGATGGGCTCCTCCAAGCCCTTGAAATTCCTAAATAATAGAAAATTGTCCATGTTTTAATATTTTTAGCATGTAATAAAGAAACCGTTTTATTTCTGTATGTGGGTGCAGTCTGGTTTTGCCTTTGTTCTTCTAACTAGTTTAGATGGATAGGTCAGGACCATTCTTTTAAAAACTTTTTTTAGGTTATCCTACCTTTTCAGGTAGGTTGAGTTGAGGAATTTTCATACACCTAGACTTCTTCCACCCACATGGGTGTGGTGGGATTTAATTTTTGAGCCTGTGTAAGTGCCATGGGAGTTCAAAGCAAGTACTGCTGTTCCTATTTCCACGTTTAAATCACTTGTGCCTAGTATACACAGAACTGGAAGCAGGAGGGCTATGTTCTGGTCTGCTCATCTTGTTCTTCCCAGGATTGTCCTGGGAAGGAGAAGCTGGGTAAATTAATTGGTTCGGGCATAGCTAAACTGTAAGTCAGCAGTTTGCATTGGATAACAGGAGCAGTTTGCATTGGATAATAATATGTTCATTTAAACAATGGTAATAATCAGTGTCCATTCTTGGGATGTGCAAATTGGAATGTACAGTGAGTTGCAAGTACAAGGGAGCCTTGATAATTGAGGAACAATTTGCTTAATTATGTTGGTCTTAGTCAATGTATCATTAAAACAATGAAAAAGTTAAATGATTGTTTAATGTTTGACAGTCAATATTTTCTAGTCTCCCAGGGAATTTAATAGGATATATGTATTTGGAAGGGAAAAAAGTACTCCAGAATATATATAAATAGGAATTGGATAAGAATTCTAAAGACAATTTAGAAGCCAAAACACCTCCTCCCTCCTTTCCCTCTCTCCCCCCACAAACTAAACAACCACAACTACTTCATTTATTGCACTGAAATAAAAATCTGGGGTATGTAATGACAGGGCTTAGTGGAACATGGTACCTCTGTTGTCCCTCTCCATTATTTTTATAGTTGTGAGGGATCTTCCATTGCAAAACCAGCATTTTTCCTGTTACTTTTTAGATCTTGAGAGAGGCCACTTCTTGACTGGTGACTAATCTCAAATGTTGAAGTGACCTTGGTCAAAAAGGGATGAATATGTGCAAGTGCTGACTCAGGTTACCATATTCAAGTAATAACCTATGGGCCTTTGCCTGCCCTTGATTAAAACAGATTTGTGTTCTTAGCTGTCTAACTGCAGCTGTCAGCATCTTTGTTCTTTCTGTGTCTGGAAAACAGTCATTAAATAAGGCATAACCTCTGTTTCCACGGCATACGTAAGAAACTGATTACAGTTGGAAAAAATATAAAGATATTATAGTATATATGATATATATGTAAGTATAAATACTCTGAAAATATATTAATATCCATATGTTCTTATATCCACTGATTTTACAGTTTTGAATTAAAACACCTGACTTTTCTCATCCTCTTTTAATAACTTTTTATGTAGCAATGTAAGACTGTATTCTTCACTGTAAAAAGAATGCTTTGCTTATATGTTTGCAGATGCTGTGAAGCCACCGGTCAGTTCTTTACAACCATCTGCTGAGTTACCCTTGCCCATCAACACTTCACCGCCTTCCATGCAAGCAGAATCTTCCCTACCTCCTCCCTATCAGCTTATTAACATCCCCCCGTTGGAGTCTTCCTCTGGTCAAGAAGATCCTCAAGACTACCTACTGCTGATAAACTGTCAAAGTAAAAAACCTGAACCTATGAGGTAAGTGACTTTTTTTCTTTTTTTCCTTTCTTGAAAACACTTACTTGTATTACAGGCCAAGAATATTTGGCTAAAAGTGCTTTTTTTATTGCTGAGTCATTGAACATTTGGATGCACATAATCTATGGGAGGGGGGAGGGAGGGAGGGAGCTGCCTGTAACTCTTTACTACTTTTCATACCATGCTTGAACTTTTTGCAGCAATAGTAAGTTGTTTTATCAGTGCTAGTCCCCTACTGCATTCTTTGAAAGTGTGGACAGCAGTTGCCAATATGAAGTGTCAGATAAATGCAGTGATTCCAAGCTTTCATTGTAGTGGTGCATGGCACAGAGCAGATAAGTTCCCTTTCTTTAACACAATCTGGTGTCTTTAGTCCAGTCTAGGATTAGAAAAAGCTGGAGAAATTTAGCCTTTCTCCCTTCTGCTATTTGGTGTCCCAGTTTTGCCAGATGAAGCTTTCATGGAAGGAGTCAGTAAAACATGCTGATACTTATCATCACCTGCCAGATTACCACATCACTGAAAATAACAATCCTCAAATGGTATTTGTTGACTGTTAGTAACACGGTTCAGACTCTCAAGCAAGAGATAAAGGATAATTATTTTATGATAACTAAGAATGTAGAAGACTTAAACCACTCAATTTCTGTATCCTGAATTTTAACTTACTCCAAGCAACAGATTGGAAACAAGCTCAAATAAACCTTATTTCTTACTGAATGAAGAGTAACCACAGAGTCAGTTCTCCAGAGAAGTGTGCAATAGGAAATTTTAAGGAAAGAATTGAGAACTTCTACTGAATTAAAAGTATATTTATTCTCCAGCTGATGCTTCTAAACTGAATAGTTGTACAGCATCTCCTGCATCGGAGGATATTACTTTTATGTAGCTACCTGGGAAATATTGCTGTGGTTTTTCAGAATGGAACATGGTGTCTATCCCTGAAGCAGGCTGCCCAGGGACTTAGTGGAATCTCCATTCTCTGAGATTTAGAAAAAAACCCAGCATACAAAACAGCTACAAATGAACTTGATTGGGCAAGCTCCTAAGGAGCCTCACCTGACTCTGAAGTTGGCTTTGCTTAGAGGTATTGGAAGAGCTGGACCAGATAATCTCTGGAGGTCTCCCTTCCAACCTTGAATTGTCTGTGGGAGAATCTTATAAATCTGTTTGTCAAGCTTCTTTTCTGCAGTAATTTAAAATAAAATCTGGGGTATTTCCAGGAAAATAAACAAAACGTCATATTCTTTTTGCAATTGCAGACATGGGAGGCTGAGGAAAGCTTCCTTTGAAAGTGTTTACATGAGTATTTCACATACTCCCTTAGGGCCATACCTTTTAGTGGTGGTGCCTTCTTCATTAACACCTTGATGCTTTTCCAGTTTTACCTGTGCCATGTGCTCTTCGTTCCCTTGGCATTTTTATCTTGCTCTGTTGTGCCTGAGGAGTTTCCTGATCTGTTTACTGATGATTGCATGATAGAAAAGTATCCACCCTTTACAATCTTTCTTATAAAATGGCGAAATGAGCCTACAGTTTCCCCAGAGTATGGAATGTGCAGGTTACAGGCAGCACAGCGTGCCCCGAAGTGTCCTGCAAGAGAAGGGGAAACCCAGTATCTGCTTTGTCAGTGTTAAAAGTTTAAGTGATTAGTGATGTTCAGAAGCTGATGGTGCCCAAAAGGTATGTTCACCATTCCTGCCAGTGGTATTGTTTCCTGAATGGCTCAGCAGAGAAATCTTGACTTTCCATTTTGACACCCTGGCTGATCAGAAATGTGTCTGCCTGTTTGCCTCTGCAAGGGATGGGCACAGAGTGGATTTGTAACACCACCACATGAAGCATGGTTTTTGCAGTGATGAAGGTTGGGATGTGTAGTTGACTTTCTCACATGACTTTCACAGTTACGTGACATAGGTGTTAAGGAGACGAGTAAATATGGGTTAAGTAGGAGGGGTCCCCTTTCGTGGTCTCCTTACACTAAACATGGCAAGGTATAGCATCCAGGTAGCCTGCAAGATTTCTTGAGGAAGACACTGGTGACACAGGAGAGAAGGAATTTGGGTTTTGGGGAAGGCATAATGTCTAATAGAGATAAAATGCCGAAGGAACTGAGAAAAACCTGAACAAGGTCTTTGAGAGTGTAGAGGTTGTTTAAATAAGTGATATTTTTATAGGAATATTTGAAAACAGTGTAACATTGGCATTGTGATTACTTGGAAATTATGTGGGCTTAGTGTATTATATTTAACTAAATTCACTAAATAGCTATGTCCTTTTATTAAGAAGGCTGTAATAATGAAAAAAACAGAATAATAGTTATGCTGGAGTTTCAGTTCCACTTAAAAGGACTGCTTATGTTTCATGGTACAGTAGCTGTTCTGCTGGATCTGGGACAGAGTATAGAGGATATAGACATTCTCCTAAGGAATCAGAGCTTTGTATATCTCTGTAGCAATGTTACTAAGATGACCAGTTAAGAGGGCACACTATGTACTACCCCAATCCACATCCTTACAGGTGAATTGAAAATTAAATGGTTGCATCACTTTCCGATTAATTTTCAGACTTGGTACAATTTATCTGTATTTGATACAACCTTTTTTCCTTAGTGTAAAGTGCAAAGCTTAATACATGTAATGAAATAGGCAGGTATTGTTACTTGAGTAGTTTATTTCTATGACTTTTCCCTTTAGACTTCGAAGTTGCCAATACACAGAGGGAACTCTTCTGTTCTAATTTTGCATGCTACTTCATAGATAATCTGGGATTTTCATTTCAAGGCTTTGTGGTTCTTTGCTGGGTAAGGCAGGTAACTGTGATACATAAGGGAAGCATCCAAACTGCCTGTCTTGAAATATTTAGGAATTGTGGTGTTAAGACATAAGTTTGAAATGCTTCATTATCGATGTCATGGAACACAATGCATGCTGTTGTGAGAATATCTTGGACACAGCACTTTACAGCTGTAATAATCAGACTGTATTTTGTCTAAAATAGTTTTATGCTCTGATCACTGTTGACTTGAGAAAGAGCATTGTTGGACTGCAGCATTTAGTGAGATTTTAAGGTTTGTATTTGGATCCTAAATAAGAAAATGCCGCCGAAGACAGCTTCCGAACCTTTTAATGTTCTGGCTTATTCTAGAGGTGTATTGAAATACTAAACGCTGTCTTCCTCATCTTTCCTGTGTTTATGAACCAGCCAAGGGTCACCCTTTCTCTCAGAAGAAGGGCAGGAATACCTGCTATTAGAAGATTTTGAAAGTAAAAAGATTCCACTGCAGTGAGTGAACAGTAGCCGTTCTTGGAATGCGTGTGAGAAATTAATCACAGAGCCATTAACTTGCCTGAAAATATTGTTTGTTTGAGACATGTCTTGCATGGTGTTCTGTGAGTTTTAACAGAAAAACTGTGTAACTTTGGCACCTGTGGAAACAGAGCTGGCTTTTTTTTTATTTATTTATTTCTCTATCTATCTATTTACATTTTTACTATGCTTCCTGTTGCTGCCCCAGGTTGTTGGCTCATACGAGCAGTTCTGCTGCCACTTTCTTCACAGTATTCTGTTTAATTGGTCATATCAATTCCTGTAAATCGGAAAAGGATCACCTTAAAAGGATGAGTGGTCAAGCCAGACTGAATTACAGCATATTCAAAAATGGGATGATTACCTCTCAGACTAAAACACATTTAAAACTTTTTTTTCTGGATCTCTGTCAACAAGTAGCTTTTGGTATATGGAGGCAGGCTTCTTATTGGGCTCCCTTTGCCTCAATATCCTGCATCTTCTCAGTGCATCTTAATGTCCAGTCCTTGCAGCTCAGCAGGCTCTACAGTCATCTCGATGTGTGTAGAGATGTCCAGTCCTAGCACTGAGTAAGGAATAGTTGGGTCACTTCGCAGAATTTGCAGTCATGTGATGCCCGCATGTGATTACACTGAATTCATATCAGAGTCATCCTCTGCTTATAAATGGTGAGGAGTTTTCATTGTGTTATATCCAACTTTGCCATTATTTTAAACTGAGGTATAAAAAATCATTAATCCTTATCTTAATAACCAATTGTTAATGGAATATTTAAGACAATTGATTTTTTTTTTTGGTGTGTGTTGAGCTGTTCTGAAGCGTGTGAGGAAAACTAAGTTACCTGAAACTTTTAAGTGCAGAAATCATCAAGCATCTTGAATGGGAAATCCTTCTTTTAAAAAAAACCAGGAGTCGTGAGTCCCTGAGCTCTGGTCCTAGCCTAAATTTCCTTGAGGTAACATGCATCAATTACGTGTTGTACACTTTCAAAATTGTACATGGTGTTCCTGTCATGATCAGTGGTTAATACTGACTTTTGAAAACTGCTTAAACTTCAGAGGCTGAATTCTCTATCTTCATTTGGCATAAACTGCTTTCTTGGTCTGTGTTTTAGACTGTCTTCAAACTTTTTGTCTTTCAAACTCAGGTTGGTTACAACCCATTCATATTTTGAAAACTGTTTCAACAGACTAAGAAGTTGGTTCCAAAAGATTACTTTTTAAATCATGAAGTAAATCAGAAATGCCCTCTTATAATGAGAAATCTGAGTTGTTGCCAAATAACAGGCCTGGCTGCCTCGTGTGTCATGGTTTTTGAAAGTCTTCTGTTTTTGCAAGTGCTTGTGGTCAAGAAAGAAGCAGCAGCATTTGCTTAGACCCAGGAAAACTCCTAAATTTGAAAATGTCAGCATTTGTTGCTTACATCTCATGGGTAATCCCTAAGTACTCTCATTGTACATGTGCTGTTGTTGCATTTTGAGCTTTGGTTATATACTCTGCATGTTTTTCTAAGATAAATGTAGTGTTTATATTTTATTTCTGTAGTTTTGAAAGTTTCCTCATTTCGAAGTACATCCTAGTCAACTGGAAACAATTTTAGTTCTACAATTGACTGTCAGTGTCCAGTTTCTCTAGACTGCCCAATTTATTTTTATAGCATATAAAATGCAGATCACAATCCTTGCCACACTTGCTCATATAAAACACGTGTGACTTTTGCTGAGACTTTGGACTGAATGAATAGCACAGAACCAGAAGAGTACATCTAAAAAGTGAGGAACTCCTGAATGAATCCTTCAAGTAAAGAGCAAGAGCTACAGCAGGGGTGCAAAGTTCAGTGTGTTACTAGTCACACAGTGTGTTTGCAATTTATTGTGTGCTCTGTAACCTCATGTAGTCTCTTCAGTACTGTATATTCTATTTTTTGCAAGTGTGCTAAACTTCCAGTGGTTCAATAGCGAGGCAAAGGAAGTAAACTGTTAGGAAACGAGGTATTTCATGGTCAGCATCGTAAAGATTGTAGGAAGTCTCACTTCCTCAGTTGTGCCAAGGATAAATGCTTAGTGAGAACAGTCCCTTCTTTTTAGGGTCTGGTAAACTAAATGCACATCAATGTTCAGAGTCGCCTAGAAACCAATTCTGATCAGTGAGACAACTTAAATCGATGTTGAAAACAGTAACTAAAGCAAAATTAGTGTACTTTTTCTAATGAAAGCAAACCAAAACCCCATACAGACACAAAAGAAACAAATGACCAAACAAACGAACAAAAAAACAACAAAAAACCCCCAAACCATCAAAACACCAAACAACAACTGGAAAAAAACCCTATTAACAAGCCAATAAAAAAAGTTGATGTATTTAAAGCTGGAGAAGAACTCATAAGCCATTTGGACTGACACAGATTGTATTTCTGCTATTAAACAGAACAAAAACAGTTGGTTAGGTGAATGACGTTTTTCTTGACTGGAGATGCCCAATCTAAGGTAATCACGTGGATTCCCTTGATAGCTGGCATAGAGGCACTTTGGGAGTGATTCATCAGGTTTAGATGGATATCTAGGAAGAATGGATTGTGTTTCATGCAGTCTCCATTTCTCCAGTGACTGCCGAGGAAACTTAAATGAATAGCTAAACTGGATTCCTTTCTCCCCAGGTTACCAGAACCCACGGAGACAAAGCCAGCTGTCCCTTAAGAAAAAAAGTTTTGTGTGATATTATTGACAAATTGAGATTTGAACAATAAATTCTGGGTGTGGTTACTTTGAGGTAGAGAGCCTTTTAAAATAAGAGGAAAAAGTGCTTCTTGTGGCAGTCATGCTGTTGAATTTTAGGTGGTTTATTCCTCAGAAGTTTTGTAAACTGCATGGTCCATTTGCTTAATAGAGCCTATTAAGAGCTGCATAGCAGCTATTCATTGATACACACGCATGCTAAAATATTTACATATGTGTGTATGAATTAACACATTGGTATTGTGCTGTGGTAATGAAAACAGGAA
This sequence comes from Nestor notabilis, assembly GCF_000696875.1. NCBI lineage: Eukaryota > Metazoa > Chordata > Aves > Psittaciformes > Psittacidae > Nestor > Nestor notabilis. The sequence continues at coordinate 19,593 of NW_009938222.1, read as the reverse complement.
ATACCATGGTATGATTGATCAGAAAGTGTATGGACTGCATTAACCACCGTGTTAGTATTTAGCCACATTCTTTCATTTAAGCAAGGAGTCAGACTGGTAACAATTCCTTGAATTTCTCTGCCTGGAGCAAGGTAACTGGGGAAGTTGAAAAGGGGGGAAGTACAATGTGTTTACTTTCCATGGAAGTTTACTGATACTGGTTAGTGCCAGCATTGCAGTGCTATTCTCATGAAAGATGGGATTTCCGGAGAAATCAAAAGATAACTACTGCCTAATCAAAGGATCACAATACTGCCTTAATTTGCATTAAAAAAAAAAACAAAAAACACTCTGTTGCACGTACATCCTATGTATTACACACCCCCCCCCAAAGAACATGCTATCTTTCTCCTGTTTCTGTTCTTACCTGTTACTTCTCTCTCCCTTATGTATTTCAACCCTTTTTTTCTTTTTTTTTGGTCAGTAGCTAACTTCAAGTATGAACACAAGGGTGTTGCAGTAGTATTTTTTCCTCTATCATTTTTTGATACTGATTAGAACTAGCAAGTTCTGTAAGCTGAAGGATTGTATATTATTAGTGCCATTAAAGTACTGCTAGTTTGCAGCACGGGTTAAAAAAAGTAAAATAAAAAAATCCCCCAGTCCCAAACAAACTGTCCAAATTGGCATTGTGGAAGTCACTTGCTTTATGAAGAATAAACTTGTTTAACTGCTGCTAAAGCTCCACAATTGTGTTATGTGTTTCATGTGCATGGATTTATATGTATATAGTTACTTAGGATCCTTCTTAAGTACTGCTATTTGTTTAATAAATGAGTTAATTTAAAAAAAAAATTGGAAGAGACTGATAGACTTAATTGTTTACATTCTCAATGTTTTGGTTATTTGTAATGTTTGTTTTTCTTTATATGTTCATCAACATTTTAATCTTACAATCTTGTTTATGTGTAGATCTCATGCTGACTCGGCAAAATCCAGCTCTTCTGAAACAGACTGCAATGATAACGTGCCCTCCCACAAAAATCCTGCTCCATCAGCGAGCAAGCATGCTGTGAATGGCTTTTTTCAGCAGCAAGGTGTCTATGATTCTCCTCCTTCTCGTACGGGACTGACACTGGCAGACTGCAGCCTTTATAACCTGCCTAGGAGTTACTCACAGGATGTTTTACCGAAGGCAGCATCTCCATCTGGGACTGATGCAGAAGGAGAGCAACATGTTTTCAATACCCCATCAGCAACATCTTCATTAGATGCACAGATGAGACACATCTCCATTAGCTATGACATTCCCCCCGCACCTGGAGGTACTTACCAGATTCCACGAACTTTTCCAGAGGGAACGTTGTCTCAGACTTCAAAACTGGAGACTATTCCAGATATTCCTCCACCTCGGCCTCCAAAACCTCATCACGCTGCAGATCGATCTCCTGTGGAAACATGTAGCATTAGTCGCACTGCTTCAGACACTGACAGTAGTTAT
>NW_009938222.1:0-18082 GCF_000696875.1 Nestor notabilis | reverse complement strand
CAGGAATGCCGCCCTCACGCAGTAATACCATTTCAACTGTAGATTTGAATATCTTTCGTAAAGGTCAGTATTCCATATTTTATCCTGCTCTTCCAGAATTGTATGTGTTAAATGATGGAACCTTATGATGAATTACGTGATATGAATGGACTGAATGGTATGAGAAGCATTTCTAGCCATTAAAAACAAGTGTGTAGCTCTTTGCAAAGCAGCCTGTGGTTGCAGTGCTTTAAATATGTGAGAAAGAAGAAAAGACTACTAAAAGAAACCATCAAAACAGCAAAGCATAGAACGTCAATAAGGGATGTGTATTGTATGGTGGCATTTGGTCTTAGCTACAAATGTTTGAAGACCTAGTCATACTGATGGTGTTACTAGTCCTTAGAAAATAGCAATGAAGAACTCGTCATCTTTTTTTTCTTTTTGCTAATAAGCTCATACAGCTGAGTTCGGTATTTCTGTTACCAGCCTTTCAGAACAACCAAATTAAAGTTGGCAGGTAGTGGTCCAAATGTGCAGAAGCTGAAAACGTTTCATGAAGGTTAATGGCACTTGGTGTATACCCAGAGCTTTGAGATCAACCCTGGTCTGGTGATCATTGCCACCAACCTTTATTTCCCTCTTTTGTGATAGATGTGCATATGGCAGTTTTTAAGTAAAAATAAAGTTGTTCCTTATAGTCACCTAAATGTTGGTATTCCAGATATGCTAATGCATTTTTTTAACTTGTTTTTCCTTTAGCAGATGGGTATATTGCAGGCCCTAGCATATCTGGTGGAGCTACTTTTAGAGAATTTGGCATTTCTTGTGGGTTTTTTTCCTGCCTGTTGCTTTTCATTCCTGTTCTTTCTGTCTCGGATGTAAACTCAAGAAATGCAGCGTAGAGGTTGGGAAGCTGATATTTATTGTTACATAGAGTAGTTGTTCTAGCAGTGTTAACCACTTTTGGGCTAAGAGTTTAATTTTTTTTCAGGTTCCTGAGGCAGGTGGGCATTACAGTGTTATATCTCGAGTGAAATTTTAAACTGGTTAGAGTGGATGCTAAATGTTAAAGGGGATTTAAAAGGAGAATTGTTTGAGTTTTTCCAGGTACAGGATGGGAGGATGAAATGTGGAAGGGGATGGGGACAGGGCTTTTAGAGAAGACAATACACATAATGGATGTGATCATACAGGCACTCAGTAATATCCTGTTTGTCAGTCATTTTGTAGGCTAAGCGTAGTAACATTGGTGGTTGTTAGTGTTTTAAAATGACAAAATAACACTCTGAAAGATCCTTATTTGCTTTGCTTATCTTCTCTCACTTTGCTAAGTTTGTAAGTGACTACTCCTACATTCTGGCTGTCAGCTGCAGGAAGAGTAGCCTTTCTGAAAATACTGTTTTAATTTGGCACTTAATAGTAGAAGTGTTTGGTTGTTTTTTTTCCTGTGAGGTGGAAATCTCAAAAAAAAACAAACCCATCATATCTTTTCTTTTGGGGCAAGGCAGCGTTAAAACCCAGAGTTTGCCCACAGTTTGTCTTGGCATCAGGAGGAAGGGCATGCCTGTTGCAGGGAAAGGCAGCCTGTCTCCTGCATGGGTGAACAGGACCTGGGAGCAGGATGTCTCACAAACATCCACCAGAGAAACAGCCACAAAGCTGAGGACTTTCTTAATGTGCACTGCCAAGACTCGGGAGCCTGAAAATGGAGAGATACATGTTTCTGTAGCAGTTTGTTCAGACTGAAAGCCCCTGGAGACAGCACTGGAGAGCTGAGAGCAGGGATTCACCTGTTCCTGCAACAGATTGAATGCTACTGAATCAACACTTTCAAAGGGAACACTGTTCAATCAGAAAACCTTTCTTCAGACCTGAACTACATCTGCTGTTTATTTTAGAATAGGTTTTTGGTAGGGCCCAGAATCTCAAAACCCACTTTTACGCTAAATTCTTACACCTGCCTCTTTGAAATGAAGACTTAGATGCTGTTTTAAAAGGAAAAATGACTTTTTTTTTTTCTTTCTTTCTTGCCGTGGAAAAAAGCCACTGTAAGGGCTTCAGGTTGTAACTGATGAGTGCTAGGTTTGTTTGTGAACACAGTCCTCTTAAGTATATAGATAAAATCTATATACTTCAGGAGGTGTATTTGTATGCCTTCAGAAGCAGACAGTAAATAACAGCAGACTCGGGATGCCTGCTGCCAAGTGACAGGAACAGGGTTGATAAATAGCCACTTTCTGTTCTTGTTTCTTTAGAAATTAGTTCTCAAGACTGTTATGATATTCCACGAACGTTTCCGAATGACAGATCTAATTCATTGGAGGGCTTCCATAACCACTTCGTAAGTATGACTTGATCTTATGAGAGGCCACAGCGACAGTGCTTGAATGCTCTTTGTTCCCATGCAAAAAAGCAAGCTGTACAGTGTTTGTGATTTTCTGGTTTCAGTAGAATATATTAACCTGAGTAGATTAGGTTAAAAACCTCATATGATTCATAGCTGATTGCATAACTTATTTTGTTAAAGGAAATGTATGTTAATTCTAGAAAAACAGAAGCATGTTGACAGTGGGAAGTGTTTCAAGTGAAGAACTAGATGAAAATTATGTCCCAATGAATCCCAACTCTCCTCCACGACAGCATTCCAGCAGCTTCACTGAACCCATCCAGGAAACAAACTATGTACCAATGACACCAGGCACGTTTGATTTTCCGTTATTTGGAAAGCAGGTCCCTCCTCCTGCTCACATGGGTTTCAGGTCCAGTCCAAAGACACCTCCCAGACGATCAGTACCTGTTGCGGAATGTGAGCCACCGCCAGTGGATCGGAACCTCAAACCAGACAGAAAAGGTGAGGAAAATGTCCAATAGAAGTTGACTTTTATCATCTAAGAAAATAACATAGCTGTCCCAACTTCTGGTTAGTGGAAATAATCTACTTCTAGAAATTCTAACAAAATAATTTTTATTCTATAAGATAACCATGACACAAGGAATCCCAGGATTACTTTTAACCATATTAAAGTATCACAATAGCAAGGCCACATCCAAGCATAGGTTTAAAGTTTATTACTGTAGTTACTAATGCAAAAATGACACAGAATTACTAACACTCAGAAGTGTGAGTTTTAGTCTTTGTATGTAGAAGATAGTTAGGCTGATTTGTGGTGGAGAGAGCACACAAGGCACTGGATAGAATACAAATTGGTAGCCATAACAGTGCTTGGGACAGGATCAGTACACGTTTTCATTTTATGAAGTAAAAGTTAAACATAATTTTGTTAACTCCCTTAGGTATTTGCTTTTGATGTAGACATGGTTAGAAGAAATTAATCGTTACAACAAGAATGAGTTGCATGTTGTGCTGCTTTTTAGTTCTACTCAAAAGTATGCAGTGGTCTAGAATAATTCTTACAAATGTGTTCAATGAAAGAAGAATTATACTGAAGAAATAGTGTTTACTACTAAGTGGGTAATAAGTTCTTGTTTCTGTCTGTAAAAGCAAGGAAAATCACTTGCTGGAGCTGCTTTGCTTAAGTGTTAGGGGCCACACGAGGCAGTCATGGGAAGGTGTTTAATATGCAGGCTGTGATGTTACCATGTATATCTTTTCTTTGGGGTCCGAATGGGAGGAGGGAACTGCTAATTCAAGCCAGCTCTTAAGATATGTTTACTTTATCACAGGAGCGGGTTCCATGCTTATATTGCAATTTGTATAAACTGTAGTAGGTGATAATTTCCTTGCCTTCATAGAGTGTGGTAGATTAAACAAAGTCATAAGGCAAAAGGAAAACTAACTTTATGTGGAAATATTTTGAACTGCTGAATATGTGTAAGATGACAGTTATGAGTCTGAGGAAACTGCAACAACTTCAATCACAAAATCGAAAAAACAAAACAGAACAAACACCAAACACCCTCAAAGCTATCCTAAAAAAATAATCTCTTAAATCGGGTGTGTACTGGGATCACTTTTACGTAAAATAAGGATTATTTGGGTGACAGCTGTTCTTAAGAAACAAAGAAGATACTGTTGTGATGTGTCTATAAAAGATATTTATCTAGAGAATCACTAATAAATAGCTTAGACTTTCCAGTTTATCTAAAATGTTTTATCAACCAGCCTATCAGAAATACAGGCAAATGCTTGACTTTTTTCTCTACCACACAGTTTTTCAGACAAGATAACTAACTTTCTTGTAGAAGTGAGAACTGAAGAACATGAGGTCAAATGTCTGCACTGTTCTATATTCAAGTAATCCAAAATAATGTGCTTGAAAAATTAGTATTTACATTGAGAATTGCTGACTTCATTTTGGGGAAGACTAGATGGCATATATTCAAATGATCTAAAATATCCACTAATTAAACCTTTAAATTAGTTTTCTTACCACTAAGTGAAAATAGCATTTAATTAAATGCAGTAGATAGTATCACTGTGATATAGATGAGCTCAGTGTGAAATGGGAAGTATGACATCTCATTCTGGCTGTCTATCTTCAGAAAACAAGGCATGGCCTTTTTCAAGACCTTGGCTCTCTGCTTGTGTCTAATTGTTTCCATGTTACCAGACAGTAGTTTTGTTTAGTTCTTAATAATGGACAGTAACAGATTAATGAAAGCTGATACTGGAAAGTATTCTTAAAATAAACGCTGAACTGCTTTAAAATATTTTCCCTAACCGGCCAGTTTGTGTACTTTACCGATAAAATGTTTGGCCCTCAAAGTAGTAAACTTACATGTTGAAAAGCTGCTCACTTTTGCTGATGGCGGTGCAGAGCAGTCACACAGATGTCTGCTGGGGCAGCATTGCTGCTCTTGCATCTCTCTTCTTGAAACAAATTCACATTTTGCATTCTAAAAGCACCTTACCTAACTCAAACAAGTGTGTGCTTTATATTCTACCATGTGACTTTTTCAGCTTTCAAATTCCTGTAGCAACTGCTACTGTCAGATTGTTTCTGCTTATATAAATGTACTACAGTGGTCTTCTGCTACGAATTAGTGCATAGAAAAAAACAAAGTTGGCTAGTAGATTAATTAAAACTTGGGTAGAAATAGAAAGGGAGGAAAGGGTACCTAAAATAGTTACCTTCTGAGTCTTGCTCCTTTAAATGTTGGGAGGGTTTTAATATGCCATTAGTTCAAGAATTCCTGTTTCAGACCACTGTGGCTTCTCTAAAAGATGGTGTTACCACAGAGATCAGGTGTGTTGGTGATAAGGCCTTCGGGTAGATTGAGGGCCCGTCTCACATTCTGCCTGAAGAAGCAGCTATATCTTTCTTATTCATTAGATTGCTGCAAAACCACTGTTTGCACTGCCTCCGAGTCACAATTCCTTATTGCTATCTATCATTGCTACTAAGAAACATCATTATCATCTTTCACATGAGCATTAGCCTTAGCTCAGTAATGTTTTTGTGAGGGCCAGGGAAGTTTGTTACGTTCAGTGTTAGAAATGCATTTGACTAAGAAATAATGCACTGAAACTAACACATAAAGAAATAATTTACTGCTTTTTGTTGTCAAATCTATATGCTCAGCATCTCCTCTACTTTTCTTTGGTTTAAGGGCTTACTGCTTACCGACAGTATAGTTTGGGCAGGGTAGAAAATAGAGGACTGGGTGATGGCAGTGGCTGTTCTGTTGCATGCAGCCTGCTCTCCCCTCTGCTGTTTCTGGTGAAACAGATACTCAGTTACTTCTGGTTCTGCTGACTTTGAAGAATAATGTGTCAGGCAGCAAGGAGCTTGGCAATCTGTCCATCAGCGGTAGTGACTGTAATGTGTATGTCTTCACAGCTCTGGTATAAGCATCTGATGTTCTGGAGAAGTTATGAAACTGTTAAAATTCTCCAAAATTTTAAGAATTGGTATGGTTATATAGAGGCAAGTTATGAAATCAATAATATGGGTAAGCTAAATGTAGGTAATAGGTTTAAAATTCACTAAAGTACATGCACAGTCTTTGGAGGACGGTACTTGTGCAGCCCTGCTGTGGGAGCCTGAGGCTTTTCAGTCTAACCACCTGCGGGAGTAGCCCGGGCCAGGAGCCGTGGTGAGCTATGAGATACCCAGTGTTTATTCGCTATCGTTTCTAGAAGGGCTTTGCTTCAGAAAACAGGTAAAAATAATAACAAATTAAAGAAAGGAAATATATATAACCTTGAAATTACAGTACATTTTTATGTAGTTTTGTTTTTCTAGCTCACAGCTGCTTCTGTAAATGCTTCCAGTACTTTCTGGAAGTCTCGAAAGTAATTTCAAAACATAGTGTTGGCTTACTGCCCTTGTAACTTGAATTAAAATGTTTTACTATTTCTTTAGAGAAGCATACCAAAAGGTAAGTGATATATTGCAGGTGCTTTTCTGCATTCACCTGTAGTTGAATGACAAAATCTCTTCGTTTGTTTTGTTCAAGGTGCTATTTCTTTTATGATAAAGAATCATTGTCTATATTGATTTTGTATTTCTGCTTTTTGGCTGCTTTAGCTTGCCATGGTTGCATGTAGTCGTAATGCTAAATTGGAAGCATTGTTGCTAGCAAAAGGCTCCAAGTGGAAGAAATATTGCATCCATCCATGCAGTTGGGTCTTATTCTCTGAATTGTTCAAAGACTGTGGCTGGTTCTGCCACAGAGCAGTCTTGTGACATTTGACAGTCACATGTTGCTTCCTTAAAAGCCCATTTATCCAGGAACGAGTAGTAGTATTAAAGGTGCCCCAGTGTACCCAGTGTCTAGGGAAGTGAAGACTCCCTAGACAGAGAAGGCAGCAAAGAAGAGCCCAGTTCTCTTCTGCTCCACCTCATACTTCCCCTGGGGCTCTTCAGAGTTGTGATATGAGGCAGTGGATCCTGTGACCTCCATCCTGCTGACAGCTTGTGGGACTGTAGCAAATGTTTCATCGCACCACAGGGTACCACTCTGTGTAGGAAGGCGAGTCCCTGGTGGCTGTGCTGGCAGTCCACGAGTAGGCTTTAGGGCCTGACAGAGGTCTGTGAGTCTGGACAGCTTTAATCTTCAGTGCAAATGTGATGTAAGTCAGGGATCAAGGAAAGCCCATGGTCAAAAATAAAAGGGTAGGCTATGAGCTGGTTTTTCTAGGTCAGGAGGATGCATTTGAGTGATGCAGCATTTCAGAGATTGGGGGGTGTTAGTGTGTGTGTACAACTCATCTGCAAAGTTCAAAGCTCTTAAGAAATATGTGCTTACCATCTCAACTGAGAAAATGTATTTTTCAATATCTGAATCAAACAGTTAAGTCAATGATGAAATCGGTGATGGAGGAATTTAGTTCTTCAAATCTTGGTTTGATGCTTTGCTTACTGTAACCTGGTAACTTCTCTTTTCTGAGGAACAGCAAGCATGTATATGTACCAAAGTCGTTCTTTAAAGTTTTCAGAATAAATATATGAACCATGGGCATATGGCTGAGTTAACAATTCAGGACCATGATGGAATGAAAATCAAAAGTTAAATCTCATTCCTTTGGATACAGTGTAACACTGCCATTCTTGTAATGTTTTTCACCCATAGTACTTGAACTCTCTTGTAAAGTGTTTTTAGTTTAGCACAGATCCTAGTTCAGGGTCACAGGAAGCTGTGATAGAACTCAGGATCACCAGGTGGATCACCAACAGAGGCGGTAAAGAACTTGGAATTCCCAGTTTACAACAAGGTACTGGACTTTGCTCCATTTGTCTTGATTAGTGATTGTATTTGCCTGAATTTTATTAGAGTTTAATTGCATTCAAAAGTATCCTAAGCAAGATTTTCAGTCCTTGTTTTGCATTGGGTTGCACAGGTGTCCTGGGTTGTCAGTGTTGTTCTCAGGCTGAAAGTCAAAAACACAGCACTGCACCAGCTACTAAGAAGGAGAAAAAATGACTGCTGTAACTGAACCCAGGACAACAGGTTATTTTGCCTTTATGTTTTTCCAAAAGGCTTATCTTTCAATAAAAATATATTAGCATTTAGTTTGAGATGCTTCCTGCAACTTGAGTCCATACAATTGCTTTTACAAGAGGCTGCTGCTTGGCCCCAGTAATTTTCAGCCCAGCAAGTGGTAAGCTAGGATTTAGAGACAGTGAATGATGCAGACATTTCTTTTCATGCCAACAAAATACCCTGTTGAACCTTGAAAAATAGAAAACAAACCAACAAAATAAATCAAGGGAGAGGAAGAAACTTCTCATGGAGCTGGGACTCGTGACTGTTTTAAAAGTTTAAAAAAAAAATCAGGTTGTTTTTCCTATAGATTTTTCTCATTTAAGATGTTATAAGACATAATTTGTGTCATTAAACCACAGATACATGGATTGCTTATAAAATGTGGCTGTATCTTTGCCATGGCTACTCATGAGCATCTCCTGAAGAGATTAACTTAATGGAAAATTCCAATTTTCTTTATTTGGATCATAGGCTCACTTTGAAGAGGTGATTGTGTACAGAGCTTTCACATGGCCACATCCTGGCCCCCAAAGGACTGAGATGCTTTTGGATGACCAGCATAATCGCCTGTTGTTGCAGTATAGTATGATGCTGTAAGAAATCCCAAGCAAAGTAGGTAGTTATTAAGGAAAGAAAGAACTCTCACTAATCATGACGTTAGTTATAAATAGCCTAGTGGACAGTCTCCTTCTTAAATATTTACATGTTTGAATGTCTGTAGTTGGACAGCGTGAATAGATACTGCACATCCTGATACAGCAGGAGCACCACACCATCCTGAAATAAAACGTAAGAGAGACAGTTAAGGCACTTGTGACAACAGGAGCTGGCTTTTCTTTAGAAATAATAACAATTAGAAGTTGGCAGCACTGCAGTGTTCTACACTATCATGGTTGTCTTGCATATCCTTAAATAAAGGATCACTCATTTGCTCAGGCTTTGGGACAAGTAGGCATTGAAAAACTGAGTGGTGATTTTAATCGGCAGCAAGAACTGAACTAAAGATCTGTTCAAAAAGAAACTGTAATTTTCATGATGACTTTTCTGAGCAGAAGTACTGTTCATTTTGCTGTTAAGAAATCCATGCATTTAATCCTTCCGTTTACTTTTGGAAGTTACACCTCCTGTTCGTTTTGCTTAGGAATTTAAAAAAGTAAGTTTTTTGGGGGATGTTTTGTTGCTTCCTCAGAGTTCTGAAAGCAGGTTGAATACTAAATTATTCTTTTTTCTTCTTCTCTCACCCCCCAAGCTCCAAAGACTTCCATTTCGCTAAAAATTACATTTCCTCCTTGGCTATACCAAATTACTTCTGCAAGGCTAGTTTTTACTTAATGGCTTTAAAGGAAATTTATATAGCTCCTTGCTGTGATACACCAGTCCTTAACTTGCAGCTGTGATTTGTCTTACAAAGCTTTGAAACAACAATTTCAAGTAAAGATTTCTTTTGGATGGCTGCATCACAGCTGCAAAGGAAGCTATGGTTTACTGGACATAATGGTTTTAAAATTAAACATACGAGTTTTCTGAAGATAAACTTGCCAGATATCAGAGCCAGACTTGCTCTGATACTAGCAGCAGAGATGGTAGTGTTGAACTCCAAAGATGCTATGGAGAACAGGAACAAGAGAACACGGACCATAATGCCCTGGTTTTTTTCTTCCCTGCATACAATTTTTCTTTCCCTCCCTGTGTGCATTAAGCACATTAAGCAGGTTTTGATATATATACTGTCATGCTAGTCCATTGGCTAGTCTATAAAAAAAAATAGACTTAATGTTAGGCTTGATTTGTCCAGTGAACAAGTTAAAATCCATTAATTTTCTGTGTTTTGTTGAAATAATAATAAACCTCAAAAAACAAAAACAAAAAAGGAGGGGGAGGGGGAAGTAGTATCCCTTGGACTTCATTAATATTAGTGCAGCTTTAAAATTCTAATGAATAAACACTTCAGAATACTGCTTTGGTCTTGAAACACTGTTTATGCTACTAAATGCTTTTAGTTCATCATGCTTTGGGGGCTTTTTAAATACAGACATGTAGAGTTACAAATTAGAGCAGTCAAATAGTATTTGTATGATTAATAGTTTTGGAATTCTCTGAATAGTTGTTACGGCATTTGACAAATATTTTTTGAATACCAGTGAACCTTGGCTGTCAGATGCTGTTGGACTTTTTTATAATCAGATACTTTTTCCAATTAATTCTTAATTTCTGGAGCAGTCAAAGTACCAGTGCTCTGAGGAAGTCATTTTGAGAAGATAAAGATATCTAAGAAAACTGGAGTGACTCTCTTTAGATGATTGATTTTTATATTTCAGAATATTAAAAGAATACGTTTATTTCAGTTTGGTTTTACTCTCCTTAAGATACCATCCACGTGGTATCACTGAGCAGAACCAAGCACATTATTGATACTCCTATTTGTTGCTGGGTACTAGTATGGAAATGGATATGAATGTTGTATAAGTAAATACATGTTTCTAATTAGAAGTACCTTGGCAGGAAATAGTTGTAATAAAAACAGAGATGAAAAAGCAATTCAGGATATTTGTAGAGCTCTTGTGCTGAAGACCGTGTACTCGGGAATCAGATCGCACTGGGGTGAGGAAGAGAAGGAAAGGGGGAGGTTATTCTGCAGAAGAGAAAACCAAATAATGAACCCTGTGGGAATGAGACCATGAGGTTCAACCTTGTTTTTTAAGGAAAACATCTACAGTTGTTCTGAGTACTGGAATTCTTGGACCTCAGTGCTAATTTCAGTTTCCTCTAATTACAGAGAAGGTGTCAAAAGATGCGTATTTTTTAAATAGGAAACAAGAAACTGCTGTTAGTTACATCTGTCTGAAAGTACTTCTGTGGGTGCAGGACACTTGAGTGGCTGGTTTTGCTTTTTTGCTCTCCCCGTCCCATCCCAAGTAAAGCACTGCTCTAGCATTCCTATGTCTGATCTCCTGTCTTGTGAGGATTAGTCCTGTTGGCCAGAAAACAGCATTAACAGATCACACATGTCTTAAATTTCATGTCAGTAGATTTACCTTAAAATTTTAAGTCCTAAATAACTGGTATTTAAATAGAGCGTTGGTCTCTTTTGTTGAGGATGTTTGCAATTTCCTGACATAAAATCCCTTGCCAGCAAGCAGCCAGTCAGAAAAGAAGCATTCTGAACAGAAATCTTGCTTAGTACTAGTGCTTCAAGGCCAAAGCCCGAAAACAAACGAGGCTCTTCAGCAAGTGGCTTACGTCCTCAAACCCAAAAATGTTAGGACCCACCTACTCTGATGCAGGAATTTGCTGTGGTGGAGCTCCCTTTCCCCCCATCATTATATTCCAAGTATTTTATGGAAAACAAAAAGAGAGAATACATTAGCTGATAGAAAAACCAAAAGGTTTTTCAGTTTAAACCATTATTTGAAACAAAATCAAACCATGTGAAATGGACTCTTCTCCTGATGACTCCTCAGACAAAGGCAGCATTGACACACACCAAAATGCCAGGAGTAGAATTCATGCCATCTGAGTGCACTCTAATGCTAGATCCATAATCGCTTGTTCTGCTTGGCAGTTTTTACAAGCAGCCATTTGTTAGAAAAATAGACTTCATTAGTGATTTTTCAGCTCAGAGTGCCCTCGTACAGTATTCCTCTGACAGAATGTGCAGAAGCTGAGCTTCTTTCTCCTGGCTGTAGCACTTTGCATTTCACAGGTGGTAACTTGACTGAATGGTGAAAACATCTAATTTTCACTTCTTGTTTGGTTGGTTTCACTTGGCATAACTTATTTGGGTTTTTTTTTTTCCCTTGTAGGTTTGCATCCAGTGGTGTTGCAACACAGTATGTTTCCTTTTCAGTTAAAACAAAAAAACCCAAAATACAAACATATTTTATATTTTTTTAAACCCAGATTTATCTTTCCCAGAATAGGTAAATTAATAGCGTTGTCTTAGGCAAATGCCTAAACATTAGATGAGGTGGATTTGGGCCTATGAGCCTAAACCACATGAAATGCGTTCCACAGTATTGCTGGCATTTGAATGCTGTATGTAGCCAGGCTTTCCATAGAGACCTACTGTCCTTCCACCTTCACGAAGCTGATTTGAAGAACAGCCCTATGACACTCACTTTTAGTGATTATTTCTGAATAGAATAGGTGTTGGAGGCCAGACTGCTGTTCAGGTGTGAGGCATTTTCTCCATCTTATATTCAGCTTGTTGCTTCTCAGAGGTATGAGGACATGCTCTTGGTGAAAATTAGTGAGGTTACTTGGGAACAGCATCAGGAATTTCAGTGCTTAAGATACAAAGTTCTACAAAATGTGTATTTCTGTTCATAGATCTGGCTTGAGATAGTGATGGAGCTGTCAATTTTTAGATAAAGAATGGTACTTCTAAAATTTCTGATGGATTTATTAAAAATGCGTCTTTTAAGGGAGAAAGGGATATTATTAAGAGCTTTCTATGCCCTAGCTCATGTTACTTTATCTTCTCCAGTGGGTAAAAATGGAGTGGGGGAATTCTGTACTGCAGGCACAAATAAGTAACCTCAGTTTTGTGACTGTGATTCTCCCCTACCCTTTTCCTTTGCCTGTTGTCAGGTCTTCTCTGTTGCACAGTATAAGGTCCTCAACAGAGATTAGGCCTTTTTGGTTTTTGTTTTGTAGCAAGGAGAAAAAAAATACCCCTATGCAAACATTTTAATTCTCTATGACATATTAAACTAGAGAAATTACATTATCCTGGTTGGTTGGTAGCAGCAAGCTGTTTTGCCACATTTATTTAGGTTGAACAGTCTTTCCGCAGCAAGAGATGAAAGCTTAGTTTATTTTATGCTGGAACATCTTGTATGTTCTTGTTTGATGCAGAAGAGAAATATTATAGGGACTTGCACTTACTTAAATAGCTCTTCTGAAAGTCTCAGAATGGTTTGTAAGTACTAAATTAAGTATGGTACAGGCAGTTATATAATGTCCACATTTTACAAATGGGGGATAATCATAGTTCATGAAGGTTAGCTGCACGAGACCATGTAGCATCATTAATAGAAGTAGAAATAATGAGTCATAGTCCTGAGTTCCTTGTGCTTGTCTTCTCTATTGTGGGTTTCAGGCACTTCAGTTTATGTTTGGCTATAAGAGCAGAGAGGTTATAAAGTACGCACTGGTTAAGTAATTTCATTAACCCTGTTACCTCTGCTAGATTTCTCACTGTACTTATGATCTGTGCTCACAGGTCAATGCATTGATTGGAACTTTAAATTGAGTTGTATTGGGCCAAATTTCTTTCACATCAAATAATTTTGTGTTCCACAGCTTTATAAATATGATCAGGTACTGATATTCAGCATCAAATTGTTTTTTTTTAAGAGGTGTTTGAATTTCAATTTCTATATTTGTTCAGTCACTTTTTAAGATCGTGGCTTTTTTATATAGGCAAGCTTTTATCACAGTGTTGTAGGCAAGGTACTTACTTAAGAATGTCGAATCAGCTCAGAATGAACTATACCAACATGTTGGATCATGCTTTTGACTTGGCTCCAGTCAACAGCATGCTTCAGTCTGGGTCCTTGGTCAGCATTGCCCAACTGCTTGTCCTTGTCATCAGCATTCTGAGCCATCTGATTTGGAAACTGGAATAGAACTATCTGTGTGAAAATCATTTTCTTCTTAAGGAAGTTGCTACACAGCACTACTAGATTAAGACATTTTGTCTTACCTGCATGGTCTCTTAGGAGCACTGTGTAGAAGTTTAGATACCGTACCAAACCTTTCTGTTTATCTATCTTGTTGTTACTTGATTATTCCCGATACTTCAGCAATAACATTAATAGAGCACTTCATATGCAAAACCCTTGGGGTGAAGATTTGCAAACTTCTGGTGTTTGTTGCCAAGTCTACGAAGTTTATTTCTTACAAAGCATTCTCACTCAGTGCTGGTAGTACCAGCCCACATCTGGGTCTGTACCAGTCCTTTACCATTTTATG
This sequence comes from Nestor notabilis, assembly GCF_000696875.1. NCBI lineage: Eukaryota > Metazoa > Chordata > Aves > Psittaciformes > Psittacidae > Nestor > Nestor notabilis. The sequence continues at coordinate 4,174 of NW_009938222.1, read as the reverse complement.
CTGTAGGGCAACTTTCTAACATAATCAGACTTAAATTCTTCATTTGGTTTATTGTAAAGATTTACCTTTCACATGGCTTCTTGGTGTACCACTTGAAGGCACTTGCCTTTTCTATTATTAACACTTTCTTAGATGGACTTTCATGAAAGGTGAGGATTATTATGCATTATTGATCTTATTTATTTAAAATAGACAGTCAGACCTGAAACACTTGCAGAGTTTGGACAAGTTGGCTAAGAACTTCCTTGTCGGAAGAAGGGTTGTATTTCTGCTTGTAGTCATCTTATTGACTCTAATGTTCTCTTGGTTTGTACTCTAACCTTGTTAGCAGATTAATCTGAAGTGTTTCATTGTGTGATAGCACAACATAGGAGAATGTCATGCTAAAACATGATAGCATGATAGCATAACACATTGGGGAATGATTAGTGCATCTGCAGCACTTGCATATAGCTATGTACAATTAAAAAGAAGTTTAGAGAATATAATTTTATGGCAGGGTTGTTTGTGGTGGAGGTTGGGTTGTGCCGTGGTGTGGGGACAGTATATAGGGGGAGCTTGGAAAGGAAGTCCCCCTGTGTCTGCAGGGTCAGAGGGTTTGTTTTGGTACAGACAGATGTAGTGCTGTGGGAACAATTACAATGTATTCAGTGTAGGAAAAGATTCTTGGGGCTTCTCAAATGGGAAATGCATGGTGGATAGACGATGTCTCAAGAGTATCACTATTTCCAAACTAATACTGTGACTAAAGAGGATTTAATTTCTTTGAGCGTACCTCAACTTGCATCTGAAACATGACTGTTCCCCTGTCATGATAGATATTCTTCAAATATGAATTTTTTACGTAGTGCAACTTGAAACTAGGTAATAGTAATAATCAGTTACAATATTTGTAGAAGCACTTTTTAGCCTTTTTGTACACCTTTTATGCTTGCCTCCGACAAATTACTTGCATGCAGTGTTTTCTTTGTTTCTGGTTTGGTGCTTAAGCCCTTAGTGTGAGATCTAGCTTTAGACTGTAAAACTCTCCTTCAGCAGCTTGCTTAAGCTTGTGGCATTAACTGTTTCTGCAGGGGATTGTGCTGTTTACTTACAAAATTCAATTTTCCAATTAAAAACAGAATATTATTAAGAGAGTCTTCTTTTTACCAATTAGGTCAAAGTCCTAAAATTTTAAGACCTAAACCACATGGTTTAGAGCGAACTGATTCACAAACCATAGGTGACTTTACTACAAGAAGAAAGGGTATGTACTTTAGCACTGTATGTATATGGAGCTTTATAAAAATAAGTAAAACAAAAATTAAGAAAACTGCTATTCTAGAATAACTCTTGTATAGTCTTTTTATTTCTGTTATGATCTAAGATCGTAGATGCATTTTCCTTACCAAGCAAAAAGGTTTCCTATATAAGGAATTAAAGTCTTTCTGGCTTGAACAGCACATGGAAACGTTTCCTCGACATTAACATGGGTGTTCTGATGTTTTAAGTTGTAGCTGTTCATATTTTGGATTTACTTTTGTCTCTTTATTTAGAAGCAAGTATATAAGACTTACCTGTAAGTTGCTTGCAATAACTTTTATTAGGCAATAACCTGAAAATACAGTTTACTTGGGTCTCTTGCTGTTGGATAAACACTGAAATAAAGGAAAATATTGATCCTTTAAGCATTTACTAGTAGAGAGAATTATTTATGCATCTTAACGTGCATTGCAATTAGCACCTTCAGTAAAGCCCATCGGACTAAGTTGGTGCCTTATATAGTCACAAGAAGTGGAGGAGATTACAAACAATGGTGAAAATCTCACAGATGTGTCACTGGTCATAACCTTTGGTTGCTAAAGCCCATTGCAACTGGATGAAATATTTCTCCTGTTCTCAGTGGGCTTTGGACAAAGTCCTGACTCTCTTTCTTCTGGAGCAGTACCTTGCCTGCTGTTTATACCTGCCAGGTAGTCTTAGGCCTTTACAGAGTACTTGAGCTAAGCTGATAATTTTTGTGTCACTCATGCTTTAATATCATCTCCCCTACACCAAGTTAAATTCTGCCACTCTTATCTCATATGATACCTTATATCTTGAGATAGCTGATATGTAGTTCTTCTTCCGAGTCTGTGGTGACAGCTTTTTATGAGCAAGTGAGTTAAAGTGGCAGAATTACTGGAGTAGGCTTGATGTGCTTTGAGTGTGTAATTGTGACTTCTTAACAGAGAAAAGGAGAAAACTGTTAGGGGTAAGGACTGATACTTATCCAGAAAATTTGAATGAAGAGTCCTTATGTTCAGTATATGATAACTGACTTTTTAATAAACTCAATCTTGAAGAGTGAATATAATGAAAGTATGAGTACAGTTACGCTTTTTCCTTGTGAGACAACCACACTGATTAAGCAACTGATTTCTCTCAGTTCCTCATGTGGTCACTTCTGACAGCTCTTACTCAACATGAACTACTACATGCCTGACATTTGATCTTAGTAAATCTGCTGATAAAAACTGATGGGAGGAGCAAGGAGAGGAAGACATGTTACTATAACGACATTGCATGTTATTGTTTAAAAAACAGTTTTAGGGAGGATGAGGTTGAGATTCAAATTTTGACAGCAGTTTGTGTGATTATTTTCTATTATTTTGATTTTTCTCCCCTCGTAAGTAATTTTATATTTCCCCCCCCCCCCCAACATTTAAGAGGGGTGAAACATACAAGCTGCAGGGGAGGGATAATGCATTTCTCACTAATACTCTCTTTGTGGTTCTGTTCTGAAAATGGAATTGCAAAGTGGCACCTTCTCTAGAATAATGTGAGCTGATAGGAGTGGCATCCGCTCTTCTGCTCAGCTATTGATAAGTACTGAAGCAAGCCAAGCACCTCTTGGACTTGAATCTTGGTGTTGCTTAATCTCTTACTTTTGCAAACTTAGTCTTAGCTGCAGATTTTGCCCACACTCTGAGCAGTGAAACCTCATCAGAAAGGGCACATGTATGCAGTGAGAGCAGAGACTGCATAATAATCACGTGTGAGCCAAAAAAAGTACCTAGAGTTGGCTCTGCTTAAATAGTCCATCAACCCTATGTCAGTTCAACAAGTCATCATGGCAGAGTAAAGATAGAACATGATCCTTCCATTTTCAGAGTCTCTTTTCAAAACAGAATTACTATGTACAAGTATGTCTCAAAAAATTGTTAAATTGGGGGGGAGGCTCTAATTGATATTGCTTTTCAGTACCTGGAAAGATTAAAAATGTAAGTTAATATATCGTGGCTTTCTGAGACCTGAACAGTGTCTCCTTTTGCTAAATAGCTTTTACTATATAAAATTAGTAATTTTTTGTTTGTTTGTTTATTTGTATTTATTGAATTATTATATATGAAAAGCTATTGAATGTAAGTTTTGTTCAGGAATGTTCTGTGGTTTAAGATTATCTGTTTCTTATGTAGCAAAACCAGCTCCACTAGAAATAAAACCTCTGCCTGAATGGGAAGAATTACAAGCCCCAGTTAGATCTCCCATCACCAGAAGCTTTGCACGAGAGTAAGTTTCTTGGCTTTTCCTCATTTAGAGTAATTGTTTTTGTTGACTAGAATATTAATAAATGTGTGTACATCTATTATATTTTTGGCCTGTGTAATACAAATTGAGGTTTCCTTTGGAAGTGTGTATGTATATGTGTGTTATCTATATATGCTCACATGCATTGAAACAAAGTGTGTCCATATGATTTTTCTATTTTGTAATATTAAATATAAGGTGCTGTGTGTAACCAAAGAATGTGACACTCTAGTAAACTTGAATGAAAATTTCAGCTCTAATGTGCTTATTTTTGTTGTTTACCAGGAGGTTTAAGGTATTCAAGATGTATTGTTTGTAAAATAATTCCTGGTAATTAGCTCCTCCAGGTTTCCCATGTCTCCCAGACCGGATTCAGTTCATAGCACAACTTCCAGCAGTGACTCGCACGACAGTGAAGAGAATTATGTATCCATGAATCCAAATCAGTCCACTGAAGACCCAGTATGTAACATCTACATCTTAACTACTCTCTTCCTGTGCAGTTCTTACCTTTAAATCATGCAAACACAGATCCTTCCACAACATCACTCCCTTTATACTTCTAGATCAAAATAATAATAAAACTGTAGTTTTAGTAAGATTTCACTGAAGAAGAGAATGGTTA
>NW_009938221.1:7888-8586 GCF_000696875.1 Nestor notabilis | reverse complement strand
ACTTAACCTCTTCTTGCTGCCTTCTCCCACTCTGTCCCCCCAAACCCCCTCTTTTTTACCATGAGTAAACTGGAGACAAGTCTGGAAGGGGGGAGCTGTTAATATGAGCTGGCAGGACGCTGTTTCAGCAAGTAGAACTTTGATGTGAAAGCCAGAATTCTGACTATGACAGTGCAGTGAGTCACTTGATGACAAGTTGTTGAGGTATTTAGATCCTGGGTTTGAACTCCAACAGCTGACACTGCTTTGCCTCGTCTAACTGAAGGATGTGCCTTTATTGAACCTAGAATTCAAACACCGCCTGTGACCGTCTGCCTCCGTTTACAGCCAGCCTACACAGAGGGACACACTGCTTTACACTGCTTGTGCTCTACTTTCTGCCTTTCAGGAGAGTGCTGAAGGAATCTTGAGCTTTTTGCTTTTTCTTCTTGAGCAAAGTCCTGTCTTTGCCCTCCCCAGCCCCAACTTCACATCCTCTGTTCTGGGCACTGGGGAGGCTGCACCTCAAATCCTGTGTCAGTTCTGGGCCCCTCACTGCAAGAGAGACATTGAGGTGCTGGAGCGGGGCCAGAGAAGGGCACCGGAGCTGGAGCAGGGCCTGGAGCACAAGTGTGATGGGGAAGGGCTGAGGGACCTGGGGGTTTAGTGTGGAGAAGAGAAGGCTCAGGGGGGACCTGATCACTCTCTGCAAGTGCCTG
>NW_009938221.1:3421-7717 GCF_000696875.1 Nestor notabilis | reverse complement strand
CCGTTCCTGCAAGTGTCCAATGCCCGGGTAGCCGAGGCCTCAGTGCCAGGGGTTAGTGGTGGCCTTGGCAGTGCTGGGAATGGTTGGGCTGGATGGTCTTAAAGATCTTGTCCAACCTGGTTGATTCTGTGAGTCTATGGTTCCTCAGCCTTTCTAAATTAGAGCTATACATTTAAATATTCCCAGATATCTCATCAGCAAACCAGCTTGCTTGATAGAGGAAGGCAATGAGTCTAAGGCTTCCTCCCCTACCCAGTTGTCATCCTCCTCCCCAGCCCTGAAACTGCTTCTTACTGAGGTGGAGGACAAAGTATTTTACCTCCCTGCTGCTCATCTGTGTTTGCCCAGTATCTTCAGGATCACAGATGTGCGAGGACTCCGTTTTTCATCAGTCTTAGGGGTAGCCAGGGAGAGTAAAGATAGGCAGGAGGTGAACAGTGTTTCTGTAGAAAGGCTAAAGGAAAACAAAGAAAGAAGGCTGTAAGAGATAGAAGGAAGGAACAGAGAAAAGAAGGAAAACCACAAAAATTAGTTGCCACGTACATGCTGTGAATTAAGTTCAGTGCAATTGTCAGGGCTCTGACAAGTGTACCTGTACTGTACTCTGTACTACCTGACAGGAGGATGGAGCCAGGAGGGGGCTGGTCTCTGCTCCCAAGGAACAAGAGGAACCAGCCTCAAGCTGCCCCAGGGCAGGTTTAGCTGGAGCTGAGGAACAATTCCTTGCCCAGAGGGTGCTCAGGCATTGGAACAGGCTGCCCAGGGCAGGGCTGGAGTCACTGTCCCTGCAAGTGTTCACAGCCCGTGGAGCCGAGGCCTCAGTGCCAGGGGTTAGTGGTGGCCTTGGCAGGGCTGAAAATGGTTGGACTGGATGAGCTTAAAGGTCTTTTCCAACCTGGTTGATTCCATGATTCTGTGGCTCCCCAACATGGAAAGAGGGACAGGCACTGGTCTGACTCATCTACAGCTTCATCAAGGTGAAGTGTGAGTTTAATTTGGTTCATACTCTTCAAAATCTGGTTTAGGAACATAAGGAAGGGATTAAAGGAGGCCTGGAAAAGTTCTAGTCCCTCCCTTTCAGACTGTTTTGGCACTGGCTGGTGGTGGATGAGGCTCCTGCTCTCTCTGAGTTTGGTACAGCCCCTTTCATCATTCTCTCTGCTACCAAGGAAGTAAAAATCATGTAGAAGAATTTAGAAGACAGACTAATGTAAGACAGTGCAATTTTTAGCAGACACCTTATTACCAAGGCACAGAGGCTGATGCAAGAACAAGAAATAAGATAAGCCAGAAATTAAAAGACAGATTCTTTTGTAGTAGAGGAACATAAGGGTGACACAATACTTGTCACTGGTGCTGCAGTTCCCTCTCCTTCCTCCCCTCACAACTTCTCTGCTTTTCTGTAAGTGAAGATTTAACTGACTGGGGTTAATTTAGTTATAATGTCAATGCCCTCACTTCCCCTCCAAAAATGAGGAACTCGAGACTCAAACCAAAGTCTCTGTGTGCTTAAATCTCATTTTTTAAGTCTTCAAGGCACACATGGATCAAATTCTGACATTTCTCTCCAGAGATGAGAGTGGGAGAAGTCTCTTTTATATGACACAGATTTCTGCACAGCTCTCACATCTCCAGAATCTTGGAGCTGAAGAGAAAGCATCAAACACCTTACCACACCCCCACAACATGCATACTTTTCCCCAGAGAACCACACGAATTCCTTGGATTATCATAAAGTGGATGGGTTTGAGGAAAGGCTATGTGGCATTAGCACCGTTCACTTCTAAGCTGCTCCTTTGAGTTGGGCTCCCAAAGCTTGTCCGGTATTCCCAAAGCTGTTCTGATTGTTCCAAAGTGGGACTGAAGATGAGCACAATGGCAAGGCAAAAACCAGGGATGTGAACTATCAGCTTGTGGTTAATGTTTGGTGGTTAAACAGAAGAGGGAGATGTCCTGGGCAGTGTGGCAAGAAAATTCAAACTTCCATGGAAAAAAAGAATTAAGAGTGACCACATCCATGGGATGAACCACAAAAGGGGAGACTGAGATGAGCTCTGGGGCAGAAGCTCTTCCCTGGGAGGGTGCTGAGGCGCTGGCACAGGGTGCCCAGAGAAGCTGTGGCTGCCCCATCCCTGGCAGTGTTCAAGGCCAGGTTGGACACAGGGGCTTGGAGCAACCTGCTCTAGTGGAAGGTGTCCCTGCCCATGGCAGGGGTTGGGACTGGAGGAGCTTTAAGGTCCCTTCAACCCAAACCATTCTATTATTCCATGATCTTCATTTTACATCTTTCTCTTCCTCCAGCCTCTCTCTTGCACAGAGACTGAGTATTCCTGGAGCAATACCTCATTTCAGCAAGAAGTGCCACAAGTCAAGTGACTCAAACCCTCTCAAGCAAATCCTGTAACAAAGATATTATTTAACAAATTACAATACTTAAAGCAGAGAGATTCGCTGGAACTCCAGCTCTGACTCATTTAAGGTTCCACAAGGCAATTAGATCTGCAGCCTGAAAATCACATTTCTGTATTACAAAGGCCATACAGATACTTCTGAAGTAGGAAAAATGTGAAGCTTTTCCTTTTCATGAACCAATGTTCCCTTTCACAAACTTATTCCTTGACTTCTGAGCTTGAACCAAAGGTTTTGCTCTCGATGGGCTCTGTTTTGAAACAGGTTTTGACTGATTTGCTAAGAACTAGCCACAATGTGAGCATCTGCCTTTTCATTTTTGACCCCAACTACAATGATACTAATCCAGTTATACACTAATTTGGATTGCACCCAATCAAAGCAACTTTTTAGTACGTTATACTATGAATGTGTCTTCAAGGCTATTAAACCCAATGTTTTACCGAATCAGACACTTGGTCCCCACTAACAGTTAACATATTCTGTGGTTTGCAACAGAAAATGACATTCAAGTTTGTCTGGAGTGAGCTATTCCTGAAAGGATAAGGACAGATAAATGGTTCTATTTCCAGAAGAAGTGCAAAATGTAATGGGAGTTTTCTAATTGAGCGTCTTATTAATTTTAATGAACTAATCAATACTGCATTTCAAACCCTGACGTGCCTGTTGGTTAATTCCTTTCTGTGCTGGGCAATCCCTGGTCCTCTGCAGCTGAGACCTGACTGTTAAATCTACCTTGTATTATGAAGGGACACTGGAGTTTAGACTCAGGTGAGCTCTTTAATGAGCTAGAAAAGCAAAGGATACATTATGAGCCTCAACTCATTTGGGTTTTATCCCCTCTCTCTCAACACACACTGGGGTTACAGAGCTCAGGAAGAGCCTCAAACACACACTGCACCTTTCACAGGGGTTAGTGCAGGGATAGAGCTGAAACAAATCCAACAGCTTCAGTATAGACGGGATTGGGAAAGGGGGTTGGAATATTCCTCCCAAAAGAAATCAGCTTTTCCTTCACCCCAAGCCTGAACTCTGGAGGCACATGAATTCTGTGTTCAGCTGTGACTTCCAGCCTCTGCAAAGCACGACTGAGATAAGGCATTCTCGAAACACCTACTGAAGGCAGAGGATAGATGCAACCTGGCACAAAGCCTTTAAGTTGAATTTGTTGGTGAAACTGCATAATGTTGCCTCACAGAAATCAAACCCAAGTTTTACAAAAGGAATCACTTCTCCTTCTACAGAGGAGGTTGGGTTAAGTGGCCAAGCCATGAATATCTCGAGATCAGCACAGAATGTGCATTTGGGAATATGGAAGTGCACAATATAATCTATACTGGAAATGCTTTATGCTAAAGGAGTGATAGGGTATGTCACATTGCACTAAGCTTCTGTATGTAAGTGAGGAGAAAACCCACATGACACAAGCCATCAACTCAAACTAAACTATTTCTCACTCCAGCTTTAACTTGGCTTTAACCTGCCAGAGGGGAGATTGAGATGAGCTCTGTGGCAGAAGCTCTTCCCTGTGAGGGTGCTGAGGCGCTGGCACAGGGTGCCCAGAGAAGCTGTGGCTGCCCCATCCCTGGCAGTGTTCAAGGCCAGGTTGGACACAGGGGCTTGGAGCAACGTGCTCTAGTGGAAGGTGTCCCTGCCCGGGGCAGGGGTTGGGACTGGAGGAACTTTAAGGTCCCTTCAACCCAAACCAGGCTGGGATTCTATGAATAGCAATTATTTTCCTCACCCATTCTCCATTTAGATGACAGGTATGGACCAACTTTATGGAAAAAGAAGAGGGAAAATAGGCACGAAACAAAGCTTTACGCCCCACTTGACTTCCTTGTAGTCCCACAGCTACATACCGACCTAGATGAAGGAGGTGTTTCA
>NW_009938221.1:0-3407 GCF_000696875.1 Nestor notabilis | reverse complement strand
GCAGGACACCCTGTACCTCCAGGCAGTCACAATACATTACACACGCTGCCTCTCCCATGGTAATTGGGATCACAAAGGGCCGCTGCAGGAGAAATTGTTTCATTTCACAGAGTACATGTGGTTACTATTTTTGCAGCCTTCTGAGCTGGCCTGATTCTTCCAAATTAGGGCCTTTCTTTTGTACCATTAACTTGGTTTTTCTCCTTTTTTCAAGCCTAAGGTGGTAAAAGGATGCCTGATTTGCTACCAGGTTACTTCACCGATTCCAGACAGGAAGTAGGGAGTAGAATGACTTTAAAGCAGTTAGATCAGCTTAAGAGTGAAATAAACCACCTATACAACAGGTCCAAAGAGCAGAGCCTGCAAGAAGGAAAGAAACCATGGAAGGGAAGTTACTGTTTAACCTGCATCTTAGACTAGATGTGAGAGATAGAGACAGGTCATCGTTAAATGTATGAATGGAACCAGGAACATTTGGATTGCCAGTTTAAGCAGAGAGTGTAGAGCCCAGACAATTCACCAGGAGTGTATTGGTACAGAAAGCAGAACAGAAAACTTCCACTTTTTCTTCAAATTCCCCTGGAAATGCACTCAATCAGATCACTCTTTTATTTCCTCTTCCCCCAACGCCAACGAACAAGTGCTAAAATGAAGGGAACTGGTGCAAGTTGTGCTACTAAAGGGCTACAAGAAACCTGGAGAGGGGCTTTGGATAAGGGATGTAGGGACAGGCCAAGGGGAATGGCTTGAACCTGCCAGAGGGGAGACTGAGATGAGCCCTGAGGCAGAAGCTCTTCCCTGTGAGGGTGCTGAGGCGCTGGCACAGGGTGCCCAGAGAAGCTGTGGCTGCCCCATCCCTGGCAGTGTTCAAGGCCAGGTTGGACACAGGGGCTTGGAGCAACCTGCTCCAGTGGAAGGTGTCCCTGCCCGTGGCAGGGGTTGGAACTGGAGGAGCTTTAAGGTCCCTTCCAACACAAACCAGGCTGAGATTCTAGGATGATTCTTTCACACAATACAATTCCAGTACAAAATATTCTTTTACCTTCCAAGAGAGAAAACACCAACAAGAGATATCCTTGTACCTGTCAAAGGGTTAATGACTGATGAGGTTTTAAAGTAAGGTGACTTTTGGTTTCAGTTGCCTGGTTTCAGTGTGTTTCTTGCACCTCCTCGTGAGCGGTCAGATCCTTCACACAGCCTGTTTGCTTCTGTTGTCTGCTGTTGACAGGATGAGCTCCAAAACCAGAGCACTTTAAGGGTGGAGCTCTGGGTCATTTCTGCATTTTGCTGCTGAGAAAAGCCTATTTCAGCTCTAGGTGGTTGTGTGGACTCCTACGAATAGAAGGGAACTGGACCATAACAAGTAACTTCTGAAATGACAGAACTTCCCACAGGGAGGAAGTGGCACAGGTGCACAGACGGGAAAGGAAGGAAAGAAGCAGCACTGCAGCTCACTCATTAGAAAAGTAATCCAGAACCAAAACTTTAGTAGCAAACTGAGGGAAAAGGTCTGGAAAAGGTTACCCAAGAATGAGCAGTATCAAAGAGTTCTTTGATTTCTTGGGCAAAAAGAGCTAGCACCAGGTTTTAATCCACTGCAGGCAATGCAGTCAGAGATACAATAAACAAGCGAAGTATTTTCACTTGGGCAAGTTATGCTGGACCACTAACACATTTATTCCAACATCCCCATTCTGCCTGGAAAAGCATGAACCAAAAGCCTTACAAATCATTGAATGGTTTGGGTTGAAGGGACAAAGCTCCTCCAGCTCCAACCCCTGCCATGGGCAGGGACACCTTCCACTAGAGCAGGTTGCTCCAAGCCCCTGGGTCCAACCTGGCCTTGAACACTGCCAGGGATGGGGCAGCCACAGCTTCTCTGGGCACCCTGTGCCAGCGCCTCAGCACCCTCCCAGGGAAGAGCTTCTGCCCAAGAGCTCATCTCAATCTCCCCTCTGGCAGGTTAAAGCCATTCCCTCCCCATTTTTTTCCCTGAGTAACATCCAGAGCACATAATATTCCCTACAACCAGTCAAAGCATTCCCGCTGTCATGCTACAAGAGCACTTTCCTCTTCAATTTTATTTTCAGCTTTCATTTCCAAGTCAATGAACAGCAGTTTTATCACCTCGTTTAAAGCAGCTGGTCCCTCCCCACAGGCTCAGAACGGCTGAATACCCACCCAGCTTATCCAGTCTCAAACTCCAGCTTTGTTCTCCAGTACAGCCAAGAACAAATTCCATCCCGTGGCACAAGACAGGGCAATCCACAGTTAAACACATTCAGCATTCAGACACATTTAGATTCTCACTGTACCTTCTGTTCTCTGGGCAGAGCTTCACTTTGCTGACTTATCCATAGGAAGCATGCAGGGAAAAGCAATTTCTATGCATCCAGCAGACACACACACACCCAAGGAGGAGTTTTTCCTTCCTTATCCTAATAAGTGAGTAGATTAGCACATGGAGAGGTGTTGGAGCTGCAGGCAGGAAGATGCTCCTGTGTAATGTGTGCAACACCAGGAAACTCCAGGTAAGGAGAAGGGGGAGGTAGTTCAGGGAGAGGCATCCATGAGGCACTGTACAAAGAGTAAGTGCAAGCAAAGAGAACAAACCCTCTTCCGTCCGTGCCTGGCACAGCCATTTCACCCAGTGCAATACCTGCTTTCACTTTGTAAAGCCTGGCTCACTGTGCAGCTTTTCCAGCTGCTCTTAAACACACTTACATAGCTATATATCATATTTAATCAGCCCACAAAGCACACGGATTACAGCCCATAACAGGTCCCCAGCAAAGAGCCAGGGTTTAGCATCTATTTATAAATCTTGCTCCTGAGGAACTCCTCCTGGAGTTAATGTCGGACTGAGGCTCGAGGAACGCTCAGCAGGAGCCGATGCACCACGACACACACACGGATGGAGCCGGCTTTCCCCACCACTCCTGAACGTTAAGCCCTCTGGGTAACAAAAGCAGCAGGAACAGGGATTGGAGGCACGGGGGAGCTGTGCATCGGGGCATTTCCACGCAGGGTGGAGGAGAGAAGCGCTGCTGCCCCGCAGGGCTCGTCCTGGGGGTGCTGCCTCTCCCTCGGGCTCCCACTGGAGAGCACCCAAAGGGGCTCATCTCACGATGGCCCTTCAGTGCTGAAGCCCCTGCTTTTGAGGCTGGACTAGAGAGCTCCTGAGCTCCCTCCCAATCTGAATTATCCCACGATGTTAAGTTCAGCTTTCCTTTTAAGTACTTTCATAGCAAAAAGCCACGGTTTCATCCACACACACACACACGAGCCAGTGAGCTCAACACCACCGAACGAGGGAGTTACCAACTCCTGCACCTGTTCTACAAAAGGCAGACTTAAAAGATGGATTAATGACTAGGGTACATCTAGCTCCACCCCAGCATAAAGGA
>NW_009938220.1:1951-2499 GCF_000696875.1 Nestor notabilis | reverse complement strand
GAGCATCCATCTCGCCCTAAAAATCCCAAGTAACCAGGGTCTGCTTTGGTTCATGGAAGCAGGCAGAGGCAGATGTGGACATCCCAGCGCTGGGCTCATCTCTGGATGGATCCTGATGGAGATGGTGATGGCAGGATGTCTCTCACTGGGGTTAACAGCACCCTGTGGGCAATCCCCTTCCTCGGCTGGACCGTACCTCACTTTCTTACCACATCATGCAGTAGCTTGTCTTGGATTTTATGTTCTAGAAACTGCTGCTGTAACTGCAAGTCTTATACTGGAGGCTGTGTTTTTTATACTGTATTTTTGTACCACTTTTTGAGAAGTATTGGTAAAGAGTTTGCTTTTTTATATATATATATAAACCCCTCTTGTTTTGGAGGGGGGGTTCCTGCTGTGGGGAGGGCTCAGTCCTGCTGCACTTTAGGGAGATCAGGAAGGGGCTGGCTCCTGCTGGACCCTTGAGCCGAGTCCTTGCTGAGGCTGGTTCCCTCCTTGCAGCTCTCCCAACCCCCCCTTTGCAATAACGGGGGTTTTTCCCCTTCCCC
>NW_009938220.1:236-1892 GCF_000696875.1 Nestor notabilis | reverse complement strand
TTGGGCTTGGCAGGGGGCGTGGCTGCAGGGGGCGGGTGGGGTGCATGGGGCAACTGTGCTGCCTTTGAGGCTTCCCCTGCCTGTGCCATCCTGCTGTCCAGCCTGCGGTGGGGTATGTGGTGGCAGAGTCCCTTGTCCCCTCCTGGGGGGTTGGCAGGGGTGGCCCCACAGGACAGCACCCTTGGGTCCCTGCTGAGAACTGTTAGAGTTAACACTGTGGTTGGATTTAGCACTTTCTTCATTACCTCACACTTCATAAATAAATAAGTTTGCAACAACCTTTGTTGGCTTTTTCCATGCAGGCGGCTGGGGGGGTCTGTGCATTGGGCAATGATGCTCCTTGGGGGGGGAGGGAGGGTCTGGACCCTGTGTTTTGGGGTGTCCCTGACACAGAAATGAATATATTTGCACCAGGGCTTGGCTGCAAGCAAGTTCGAGTCCTTTGTCTTGCCTTTCTCCCAGCAGTTGAAACAGAAGTGGGGCCAGGGAAACAAACCACCTGGATTATTTTTCCTCCTTTTAAGTGGCTTTATTGGCAAGGAGGGGCAGAGAGCCCAGGCTGGGGTGTAACTATAAACCCCCCTAATGGGGCTCAGGGCAGTGAGTGTGGGGCCATCGCTGCCCTGTGGGGCTGGGGCTGTGGTTGGCAGTAACCCTATAGGGAGGGGGGAATGCAATCTGCTCACTTCAAGAGGCATTGGAGATCTTCATCTCCCCAGATCGGCCAAGTGGATGAAATTATATATATGTGTGTGCTCTCCCTGCTGTCCCCAAATTAGATGTGTTTGGGTTTCCTTGGTGCTGGCGGTGAAAGTCTTGCTCTAAATGCAAGAAGGACACGGGATTCTGTTACTGCTGAGCAGCCAAAGAGCTGCTGCAGGAGAAGCAGTCACCTGGGGGAAGCAGCCTTAAAAAGCAGCAATTCCACCGGGCAGGAATCCTATGTTCCTGTTCCCTTCAGCTCCGGCAGCATCTCCCGCTTGCTGCACGTTGCATCATGCTGTGTCAAAGCCTTTTAGGGCTGCAATAAAAGCTGCTCGCAGGAACCACAGCTTAAACACGGAGCGGGGTGACCTAAATCTGACACCTTGCCCATGTGCAGGGAACAAAGCCCAGATGCACCAGTCCCTCGATTGTTTATTTCTGCGTGTGCACGCCGACACTCGCACACCAGTGTCTCTCTTCAGCTCAAGGTGACCCTCCCGCTAAGGTTTTTAGGAAGGTGTAGTTTTGCTCTTCATGCTGGAGGCATGTAGGATGTTAAAAACATTACTTTGCTTTCTTGGACATGATGTGCTGATCCGTGGCCCGAGCTGGGACCATCACCAGGGCAAAATGTGGTTGGTTTTAACCACAGCATACCTTTGATTTCTCTTGCTTAAAGCCCACATACCTAAACATATATCCACCTGAAACTACCCTCGTTAATAATGGAGATACCTCCTCTCATATTGCCACGGGGGGAGCAGACTCACAGCACTCGTAAGTGAACAAAGTAAGCACACAGGGCTTCTCCTTGCCTGCTCAGCGCTGTGATGTGCCAGTGTCGGCTGGGACCATCCCAGTTCAGCGTTTCCAGCCCTGACGGTCATGTTTTAGTGCCGTTGCCCTGCTCACCCCCTGCTCCTTGTGGCATCCCCCCAACCCCAGACCACC
>NW_009938220.1:0-205 GCF_000696875.1 Nestor notabilis | reverse complement strand
CCCCCCCACCCCCAGCCCCCCTTTCCCCCCCCCCCCGCCGCTGTACTCGGGGTTCTTGAGCACGGAGCCGCCTTCACGCCTGGGCTGGCAAATTTTTAGGGCAGTTTCCCGAAGCGGCGATAATCCCCCTGCGAGGGGGGGCGGCTGCCCGCAGCCTCCCCCATCCCTGTTGCTATGGCAGAGGATGTGTGTTGCCAGGGAGATA
>NW_009938219.1:20395-55557 GCF_000696875.1 Nestor notabilis | reverse complement strand
GCAAATGCCTTCAGTTGTTGCTGCATCACTCCTTGTAGTGCCCCTGGCACTATACGTGGCCCGTCCCACGGATATGGAAAGTAATGGGCAGAGGGGAGGTGTTTCACATATGCTGAGCTGGAGGAGAGGTGCTTTTCAATTCTCCCCTGGGAATTTTTTGGAAGTACTCATATAGTTGCTCACATGTGTCTCTGGTTTATTCAGGAGTGGCTGTGAACCTGCTTCAGAGCACTTCAGTCCAGCCGATGTGGAGGTGAATGTGGCTGGGAGACACTTTCTGGGCAATGGTGCAAACAGTGGCATTGGTAAAGCCGCTGGCAGAGACAGCAAGGAGAGGTGAGCCAGGCTGTAATGAGGAGCCTGAGGGGCTGTAATGGAGACGACGGAAGGAAACATGTTAGGCCTTCCAGTGAAAACACAAAGACACAGCTCCCTGGGGTGAGGGGTTGGGTGTGTTGTTTTACAGGCCCATTAGCATGGGTTAGAGGTTTAAGCATGAGCAATGTTGTGAAAACTGGAATAATGAAACCAAATTAGTGGAGAGGATCTGCGGTGTTTCTCAAGTGCATGTTTACTGAAACTGTCTGTGTTATAGTGGCATCTGAGGATGTTGGTGATGGATCAAGGTCCATTTAGGTCTGATCCAGTACAAGGAGCAGCTTGGATGAATTTTGAAGAACTTACAAATGTACCCTATGATGAAAGAAAACACTTGGCTGTGCTAAGATGAGATGGGAGAGTATAAAAGAAGCAACATAGTTGTGCTTGATCTTAAAGATGATAACCTGCAGTTTGTGCCCTTTAACTGGTTACATGCAACCATTTTTTCTGTTGCTCACTGTAACCAAGGAGATAGTATGAACTGGAACTAGCTACTGTTGAAGGATAAAACCAATCCCTTTCAGAGTTGACAAAATAATTCCTGTTGTGGAAGAGTGGTAGGAGTTTTGGCTTGTAGAATAAAAGGGAGGAGCCTGTGGCTTTTTGCTCTCTTTGCTCAGGTTTTGTAAGTATTATGAAGGAAAGTGGTGACTCAGTTAAATTAAACTAATTCAAAATTATTAGCATCGAAGAGCCTTTGGGTTGAAGATCCCCATCAGTGCCAGGATGTGATTGATTTTCAGGTTCCCATTACTGCTATTATGTGTAATAGCCTTATGTAAGTATTGCTTTGTCTGGTGACTGTTTTGCTCACAAATGGATGTGCCTGCCAGGTTTTGCAAGCTGTCAGGCTGCCTGGATCTGCATAGGATTTGGTCACCATGTCTGGTATCAGGAGCCCTAAGAACATTGTTGGGCACAGATTGCTTGTTTGATTCCTTTTGTGGGTGTTGCTGTACATATGAAGTTAAAATGACTTAACAGTGTGTTCCTGATCCTATCCTTGAACATGTTGCTCTGAAACTCAGCATCAGTTGTTGGGTCTCTGGCTTTTACTTGAATCTCTTCAAGTACACCATGACAGGAAAAAAAGGAATTTTGATTCAGCAAAACAATGACCAAGCTATGCTGGCTTTACCTTCAACCACTTCATGTCTTTGTGAGTAATGACAGTTTGATGACAATTTTTTTAGTTCAGCTTTTCTCTGAATTGGTGTCGCAGGGTATTGCAGATTTGGGCTTTCTTCTATGTCTTGTGAACTGCACTTTCAGTTTGATGCAGTCTTCTCCCAACCACTCTGACAATTCCCATGTGTTGTTTAAATTCAAATAATTTCAATCTTTACCATGGAAAATGTATTTAAATCTGTTTCCTAGCCTGTAGGTCACACCAAAACTGTCTTCTTAACAGCAAGAAAAAAGTTCATACTCAAAGCTCTTAAAACCCACCTCTTCTTGTAGAATGTTTTCTGCTGTAGACTCTAAGAATGTTTCTGATCATCTTGAAGGCCAGATTCCATGTATTTAATTTGTACCTGCATGCGTAACTTGTGCTGTGCCCTGTTATCTGGGGGGTGTTTCTTAAACACCTGTAAATACACAACCTTAACTGCTATAAGATTTATAGTTAAAGCCCACCTTTGCAGTGAAGCTTGCAGTCACTGTGAAAACAGCCAAAGAAGTAAGCATTGGACACTGCACCTTCTGGTTGCTTGCCTTTTCTCTCACTCATGAAATCTGTTCTCCCTGCGATAAAGACTGTCTTTCATTCTGATCTGTATATATTCAGTGCCTGTCTGTGCATGGTCCCTTGCACGTATGGTCTATGTGTAACACAAACACTGGTTAGGGTTATCTGTATGGTTATCCCAGATTTGGGGGTTTCCCACTGCTGCCTGCAGTTGTGCACTTGGTAAACCAGTCGACTGTGGCAGCGCAGTGCGGTGGAGAACTGGAGAATTTCAGAAAAACCTTGAGGTTCATTGCTTGTACCAGCTGCAAGCCAGTTGTGGTGGTTTAACCATGGCCAGGTGCTCACCAAAGCCACTCTATTACTGCCCTCCTCAACTGGACAGAGGATTGGAAAATACAGTGGAAGGCTCATGGGCTGAAATAAGGACAAGGAGAGATCACTCAGCAATTACCATTATGAGCAAAACAGACTCGACATGAGGAAATTAGTTTAATTTATTACCAATCAAATCGGAGTAGGATAACGAGAAATAAACCCAAATCTTAAAAGTGCACGCACCGCCCCCTACTTCCCAGGCTTGACTCTACGTCTGAATTCTCTACCTCTTCCCCCAGCAGGGAGTGCTGCTTCATTATATGTTGTCTCTGCTGCTGCTTCTTCCTCACACTTTTCCCTTGCTCCATCGTGCGGTCCCTCCCACAAGAGACAGTCCTCCATGAACTTCTCCAGCATGAGTCCTTCCCGCAGGCTGCGGTTCTTCACAGGCTGCTCCAGTGTGGGCTCCTCTTTCCATGGGACCACAGGTCCTGCAAAGAAAAAAAAAAGAATTCCCCATCCCAAAATCAAAATGACATCATCATAACACTGGACAAAAGTGGACAATATGCACAGACAACCCACCTCTCACCCCTTCACCACAACTACAACAGAAATTCCTCATGATCATTCCACTCTCTGACATTGTTTAGTCTGTGTTTTGCCTGTTACTTCTCCCAAGTACTATCCATATCTGAAATTCCCCAAGCACCACATTGGGCACCAAAAACTTCTGTGGTGGGTTGACCTTAGCTGGACATCTGGTGCCCACCAAGCAGCTCTATCAGTCCCCTCCCCAGCATTACAAGGGGAGAGAAAATAAAAGCACAGCCCTGTGCTGTGCTCTATGGGGAGAATTAATTCCATCTCTGCAGAAAGCAGAAATCTTCCAGCTTTCTAACTACATTCACTCCTTGTGTCCTAAACCTTGCATTTGAGGTCTTTTGACAGACCCCATTGGTATTTTTGGCGTGTCTGCTCTGCCTGATGGTACAGCTGGGTCAGTGCCTTTTAGGGGGAATTTGTCCCTGAGAATGGTCCAAGGCTGCTGGAGCTGGGACTGCTATGGGTTGCTATGGCGCTAACCAGCTCCCTGCTTCCAGCTCATCAGCTGGAGTCATGGGAGCCCTGAGGAATCCACAGACCTGGGCTTCAGCGGCACTGGTGAAGAGCCACCGCTCAGCTCTTGGCAGCAGAGAAGCGGGACTGTTAGCAAAGCTCAGGAATGTTCTGCCTGCTGGGAAGCTCCCATGGTATTCCAGTGACTGTCTGACAGTATTGCCACTGCTACTAGCAGGCTACAGGCTTCCCACAGACTGGAGCTCAGTCACAAAAGGCTTTTTGTTTCATTTGATTTGTACCAAAACGTAACCCCGAACAAGAACTGCAATTTGCACATCGCTGCCTGGCCCTCCCTCCGTGCTGACGGGCACAGCCGGTAATGAACCATCAGCTGTGTTTCTGGTCGGGATCCACCAGGTGGCACGGTTCACCTGGGCTGCAGAAGTAAGGCGTGAGCTGAGGTCGTTAGAGGAGAAATAGTGACAGGAACGGGCAATCAGGTGAGTTGTTCGTCAGTCTGTTGTTCGCTCCTAGAAAGATTGTTAATATTAAACAACCTTGAGGTATTGAGGCCTTGAGGTATTCTGTTTCGTCATTCTGCTGTTGTACTTATAATGGTATTTTCATATGGACATGGAAATATCTAGTAGTTTATCATCCATATGGTTTGAAGAGATTTCACTACGTGATGCTTTCTGTCATTAATAACATCACCACCAGCATGCTGTTCTATTTAATCTTTGTTGTCGGTAGGTTCTGTGCTGTCTTACTATTCTACCTTCGTGGCTGAGGCTTTTAAAAGTTAATGCATTGCAACACTCTTGCAACAACATTTATGAATCTACAGCATTGAAGTGGAAAGTTTTATGTGTCTGAATAACATGTTCTCGATTTGCTAAGCTCAGCTGCTCTGTGAAGTCCTGTGTGTGGTCCTAGTTCCATGTCCCACATACTCTTCCATCTCATTTTCTTATACATCTCTCCCTTACCTCCTCCCTTCTGTTGGATATTTTTGCTTCCACGTGTATCACTGCACAGTATACCCCTGTAGCTGTCACTGCTGCTTTTGCTAATTGTTCAGGAGGGTGTGCTTATGGAGAAGTGCAGTCGTTGTCTTCCTATCTTGGTGTACTGGTTCTGGTAGGGACAGAATTAGTTTTCTTCATAGCAGTTCGTGTGGTGTTATGCTTTAGATTTGTGACCAAAGCAATGTTGACAACCCATGGTTTAGTTATTGTTGAACAGTGCTTGCACAGCATCAAGGCCTTTTCTGCTCCTCACCCTACCCCACCAGCAAGTGGATTAGGGGTAGACAAGAAGCTGGGAGGGGACATAGACAGGACAGATGACCCCAACTGACCAAAGGGATATCCCAGACCATATGATGTTGTGCTCAGCCATAGAAGCTGTGGAAAGAAGGAGAAAGCAGGGATAATCACAGTTATGGTGCTTAGCTTTCCAAATCACTGTTGCATATGATGCAGCCTTGCTTTCCTGGGGATTGCTGAACACCTGCCTGACAATGAAAATTAGTGAATGAATTCCTTATTTTGCTTTGTTTGCACACACACCTCTGCTTCACTTATTAAACTGGCTTTATCTCAACCCACAAGTTTTGTCTGTTTTACCCTTCTGATTCTCTCCCCCATCCCACTGGAAAGGGAATGAGTGAGTGGTTGTATGGGGCTTAACTGCCTACCAAGGTTAACCCACAGCACTTGAATGGAGAGCTGTCATCATGTTAAGTAGTGACTTGGCTCTTGAACACAGTGTTTTGATTCCAATAATAGTTTTTTAAGTGGATCAAAAATTCTGAAGACTTTTTATGGTTAGAGATACCATATTGACTAAATTTCTGCTCACTGGTTTCAGCTCCCTAGTGTGACACAACCAGCATTACACTTCAGTTCTTTAATGAAGGTGAATTAGATCAGTCCTTAAGTAGAAATAAATACTTTCCAGCTGTCTCTAACTATGTAATCCCATGGCTACAGTAAGACTGGTGATTATCTGTGTTATCTCTTTTTCTAACTGCAGTCAGACAGCCTGGGAAGAAGGGTGAGTCTGACCTCTGAAGGTTTCTTCGTGTTCTGTTTTCTGTCATTTGTTGGAACAAAACTTGAGGCCAATAATGTTCTTCCACTAAAAGCAGCACAATTACCACATTCCCACTTTTTGGTAGGCTGCAAACCTGTAGTTTCCCTAGTCATGAAAGAGTATGAGGGCACTGCGGTACTTGTTTGTCACCCTGTGGATAGGGCGCTTTTATAGGAAGCATTCAGTGAAGTGTTAGACAAGCTGTACAAGGAGTCCACCAGAACATCCTTCTTTGTAAGTGCTTATTCAGAAGCAATCCAGGCTGATAATAAAATGCTTTATCTGCAGCTTGACAAGCTGTATCCAGCCTTAACTTGCTCTTCCTGATCGTCTGAACAGAGATACTGTTGTAGTATGCACCAAAGATTTTCCATCTTCCACAGCAACAGGCTGTGGAGTTGGAACATGCTGGAATTTAGTGCTGTAATGGAGTTATTTGGCAGGCGCTATTAACTACAGAACTAACAGAGCTAACTATAAAGTTGTCCTAATATGTTAAAGTAGATCTAGTTGCAGAGATTAGGTCTCATTTTGAAAATGGCTTTGCTACCATCCAGGACTTTCATAGGGAACAGGCCTGTGTGTCCTTTTTCTGAACCAATGTGACAGTCTTAGGCAGATAAGTGTTAATTGGCATCATTTTCACTCTCTGAAATCACTTGTAATATTGAATATTTACCCAGAAAACTTCAGCTTTTCTGTACCAGTAGATAATGGTGGCGGCTTTAAAACTAGAAAGCTCTTGGAGTGTTACTGAATTAGGAACAGCAGAACAGCTTTTGGTCAGAAATGAACATTACAAGGAGAAAATTCTGGCCTAACTTAAAATAAGGAGCTGAAATCCAGTGGCTTGACAGAAAAAATCATGTGGTTTTTATCTTCAGGCAAGCAGTATTGTAGGCAGGGAATAATGCCTTACAATTTTCTCAGCTTCTTCTCTTACCTCATTTGCTTGTATAGTGAGTATTTAAAGAAGCAACTTGGAAAGAGAGGAGGCCATTTAATGATTATTTGTTGTTTTGCATGAGAACACATCCTCTGCATAATTATTTTAAAACTGCCTTTTCCTGGGATACGTCATTGGACTATCTGTGGAGAGTCTTTGAGACTAAGTGTTATCCAGGAGAAGAGTAGGAGTTGACATGCCTTTTGTATGCTGATAAATGCCACTGTGCTTGTACTGGGTAGAACACAAATCTGCAAAAAGCAAGAGAATTGCCTTAACAAACAGTAAAAGGTTTTTGATGTTTGGAGAGAGGAAATATTTCTGGCTTTAGTGGTTTAGAAAATTATAACTTTGCTCTGTGTCAAGCTTTTAAATTTCTTCTTTTTATTGTATTTCATCCACATTCCTGGCCATAGTAGTTAAAAGCATTACAAGGCTGTTGTGACATGGGGTGGCTAACAAGGACTTAGCAGTTAATGCAGCATGAAAGAGTGGGCAGAAGGCACCCAATACTCTGAGGCAGCTGGAGTGGGCACCTGAAAGGGTGCTCTCCTGCCCTGGTTGGAGTGGCTGCCCCTGGCATGTGGGAGCCTGACCTCCACAGAGCTCCAAAGGAATGATGTGGCAGATGTTGGGCATCAGGGAATGACTGGTGCTTTTTCCTGAGCCTGGGGCAGAGCATGATGGTGGCCTCATCTGCTGGGTTCTGCTGTCATCAAAGTGCTGGGCTGCCAGGTGAAGTGGCAGCAGGAGATGAGCCGGCTGCATCGCCATAGGGAACAGAAACAGGAGATTGACAGGATCTTTGCAGAGAGTAGAAGAGCAAAAACCCCACATTGCATGGAAGAAGGGACAGGTAGAAGCTACGCTTAAATAAGTGGTGGATAAAGACTCCCAAGATGAGGAGGAATGGAAGCTGGGGACTGGGGACTGCTGGCAACAGAAGGCACGCTCGTTCTCTGCCTGCAGATGTGCATTCATAAGGTAGGTATAGTGCCATGGTAACAGATGAGGAAGAACAAGTTCTGTCAGGGTAGGTGTTGGAGACAAATGAGACTGAACCAGTGGTTGTCAGCACTGGGAGGAAGTGGTGGGTGATTATGGCTGGAGGCTCCCTCCGCTGGGGGATGGAGGCATCCGTCTGCAGTCTTGGCTTGATGTCTTGGGCAGTTTGCCTCTTTATGAGAAGTCAGGTCTGGGGTATTGGGGAGAGTCTGCTGAGGCTTGTCTGGACCTGAGACTAGGACCATTTCTTGCCCAACCACATGGGAACCCATGGTATTGTGAGTGGTGACCTTAAGCTCATGAAGAGCACTTAGAGAGAGTGAAGGGCATAAGAGTCCTAATAGTGCTCTCCAGAGGGCTTTGGTAGGAGCAGGTTAACACCTGAATGTGCCACTGGTGTCTCTTTGGCCTTTGTCATTTTGCCTTTGTCCTTTATGACCTTTTTGACCTTCTCTGAAAAACAAGCCTTGCTGAGCAGTAGTGGCAAAGTGGAGCAAAAGTATCTTTGCCAAATAGCTTAGGTTTGCTAAGGTAGTGAGAAGGGCTTTAAACTGGTTTCCAGTTTAAAGGATGGTGACCAAACCCAGAACAATAGTGGGGTCATGGGGAAAGTGAGTACATTTCTAGCATGTGACAGCAAAACGTAGGAGGCTATCAATTTTCATGTGAAAGTAACATAACTGGAAGCCCATCTCAGATGCCTGTACATGAATACACATAGCATAGGAAACACAGGAATCCATGTGTATTTGCAGAGCTGTGATCTCACT
Organism: Nestor notabilis; assembly: GCF_000696875.1. Classification (NCBI taxonomy): domain Eukaryota; kingdom Metazoa; phylum Chordata; class Aves; order Psittaciformes; family Psittacidae; genus Nestor; species Nestor notabilis. Next base: position 47,288 of record NW_009938219.1, on the reverse strand, counting down.
GCAATTAGAGAGATATGGTTGTCATGACTAGAGCACTGGCATGGTTGTATACAGACCCTTTTAGAAAGGCAAGGGGAGACAAGGAGGAGGAGTTGTGCTCAACACAAAGTAGTGACTTCAGTGCATGGAGCTTTGCTCTGAAATGGGTAATGAGCCAGTTGAGAGTTTATGGGTAAACTCTCAACTGAGAGTCACAGAGGTCAGATCAATATGGATGATGTCATGGTGGGTATCTACAAAGACTGCCTAGCGAAGTAGACGGAGCCTTTTTTAGAGGTCTAGGGAAGCCCCATCATTACAGGTCCTGGTACTCATGAAGCACTTGAACCATCCTGATACCTGTGGCAGAACAGCAGGGCATAAACAATCCAGGAGATCTCTGGAGAGCATTGAGGACAATGTTTGATATGAGTGTTGGACAAGCCGGCTAGGGGTCATCTCTGCAGGGCCTGCTATAAATAGCAGTTTTCAACAGCTGGTGGAAATGCCCATGAGACTGTGGAATTTAAGATCGAGGCAGGTGAGAAGGATAAGTAGTAATTTACAGTCTTTTGGTTTAGTAAAGCAGATTTTGGGAGACAGCCATGGAGAGCAAAAGGACTTGGGAAAGGTGATTATCCTCAAAGAAAACTTCCTCAAAGTGGGAGGTGCTTTCTGTTACCTGGAAAGAGGCAAACCACTCATCTTCAAAAAAGGCAAGCAGGATTTAGGGAGCTACAGGCTGGTCAGCCTCACCTTGATCTCCAGGAAAATTATCGAGCAAATCCCCATGGAACACAGGAAGGTGATTGAGAACAAAAGTGTGGATTTATCAAGGGCAAACCTGTCCTGACTGTGCTGGCTGCTGCCCCTTTGGTGAGATGACTCTGCCTATAGACCAGAGAGCAGCGCTCACCACTTTTCCTCCACTTTGCCAAGACTTTTACATGGTCTGCCGTAGTATCCTTGTAGTCAGTTTGGAGAGGTGTGATTTGAACTGTTGGATGACAAGCAGGGTGGAACACTATGTGGAACATATGGCTCAGAAAGTGGCAATTAACAGTACAGAGCTGATCTGTTAACAATTTTTTAGTGTCATCCCCGATGAGTCAATACAGGAGCAAAAGCTACTGAATGTCTCTTAACAACCTGGGTGATGGAGTGAAGTGCAGTCTTTGCCAGACTGCAGATGATCTCGGATCAGAGGGGAAGCTGGAGAGATGGGCTGCTACTCAGAGGGATTTGACAGGTGAGGAATTGGGCTGGCATGAACCTTGTGAAGTTCACCAGGAGCAGATGCACAGTCCTGCCCTGGGATGGAGTAACCCCCTGGAGCAGTACGGGCTGGGACTGGCTGGCTGGAGAGCAGCTTTGCAGAGAAGGACCTGGGGCTGACAAGCTGTCACTGTCTGCCCTGGGGTGAGGAAGGCCAGTCACACCTCAGGCTCTGTGAACATGACTCCATGGAGCATCTTGTCTCTATTAAGCCTTTGTGAGACCACAGCAGGAGTCCTGTGCCTAGTTTGGGGTTCCCCAGCATGAGGAAGTCATTGATGTCCTGGAGCAAGTCGAGCTGCCACGGTGACTAGGGATATGGACATGTGATGTGCAAGGAGAGGCTGAGAGGGCTGGTTTTGCTCAGTGTTAAGAGGAGAAGGTTGAGATGCGTCTTACTGTAGTGTACAGTTGTGAGATGGGACAGTGTAGAGAAGGCAGTATCATGCTTCCCTTGGAGGTCTGCAGTGGAAGGACAAGAGGCAGCAGACACATATTGCAACAGAGAAAAATTCTGACTAGATAGTAGTATTTATTTGTTTGGGTGTTGTACCATGAGGATGGTCAAACACTGGAGGAACATGACTGTGCATATTTTAAGGACTAGAATTAGAATTTCCAGTTGTCCATGTTAACCTAAGTGCTTTACTTTGTGTTCTGGAGATAATATTTTTTCATACTGCTTAAATTCCTTTTCACCTAGAGAGGTTTTAACAGTGAACAGGGGCTTTCACTGTTCCTGTTGCCTGTAACTTGTTTTTTTATTACTTTAGAATATGTTTTTGCATATTGTGGATATATCTAATCCCAAGGAAGTCTGGAAGTTTGCTGAAAAATTCAAAAATGAACATAAATGAAAGGTGTTCGTAAGTTTGCACACTTAAATCCTGAGTCTGTCTTTGGAGCGCACAGCCTATGAAGTTGTCCAACAGGTAGTTTGGATTTCACAATTTGGCCCACAATTCTCTGCTTAATTTGCTCTAAATGTGTTTGCAGTAGCCTCCATGTCTGTTTACTCTTGTCCAGTCTCAACTCACTTACAGAGAAATGCTACAAAAAAGAGAGAAAGGCAGTAATTCTTTAGCTGCATATTTTGAGGTTCTTAGTACACATTTTCTGTTCAACTCTCATTACCATTTTTAGGTTTTATACTCCACCTTTTTCCTGTATTGCTTCCTTAAGTCCTATTTACTTTGGAAACCAACATTTTAGATATGTTTTTTGCTTAGCTGATATGCTACATACAGCTTATTTTTTTCTGCAAGTCTGACTACATTAAAGTGACAATTAATTCAAGTGTAAAGGCACAGATTCATTTTCTTCTGCTGACTTTCTTCTGTTTCTCATTGTCAGAATTCAAAGCGAATTTTATTTTGCCATCAAATCTCCCCTGCCTGCAGAAGTACAAGAACTTCCACCTTGCAAAATGCATTCGCCTCAAATTAGTTTAACCCTCCTGTGGTCTCTCAGACAAAAATCCAGCAATGTGCAAAGGTGCAGTTCTTCCAGAAGCAGAGTGAAACAAATGCAACAGTCTGAATACAAAACTATGTTTTGGTTTAGTTTTAAGCACTGAGGAAATTAAATGTTGAGGAACTGTGCTAGTGCATCACTTGAATTAGATTTTATCACACAAGTAGAAACATCAAGTTCTTCTTTCCAGGCTGTAAATCAGCCCCACTAGAGAGATTTAGCTGCACAGAGGAAGCTGAATAATGATTACAGTGAACTAGGGGAGTTTCTGTATTACCTTTTATGAATGCTACATGTAGATCTCCTTTGTTCATTTGTATATCACTTGCTGCATTACTGTATAAGAAGGTCAAGGAGGTGACTGTACATTTGAGCAGATAAGGTAAAACAGGTAAATTAGCCTCTTGTCCAACTTCTGCAGAGTTAAGGCAGAGGCTGGGCTGTTTGCTCAAACTGGTTCTCTCTAAGCAACAACGAGGATTAATTTCTGAAGCTTTTAGGATCAAGTGAGACTTGGTTGAGCTGGAAGAGGCTGCCTGTGCAAGAGAAAGCTTCTGTGCGTGCAGGTCAGACACACGTGAAGGATCAATGCTGTCAGTGGTGCAGGGGTTTTCTCTTCAAAGTCAGAGATGGGGTAATAAACCATATTTGCTGGAGTCATAGTAGGAGAAAGTTGCGTGGAGAGATGGCTTTCAGAGTAGACGCTGCCTTAAATCATTTCCGTAAAAACTAGGTACTTTACTTTGGAGAAGTTATTTCTGTATAGGTAACTATCCATGGTTATAGGTTAGTTCTCTTTTTAGCCAGATAAAAACTTGGCTAAGTTAGATATGGCTGATATGTAGGTTGGCTGTAAACTAGGATGTGGGCTAAGACAACAAACTAAATTGCCCTTTCTGCCTCTTCCCCAGAAAACCTAAAGCCTGAAGGATGACATGGGTTCAAGATCCTTGTTTGAAAATCTGCAGTCGTCCCCCTCATCAGTGGCATGGAAACAGTAAGTCCTGACTGCTTGATTTCTGCAGAAATAAGATGGAATAATATGATTTTTTTCTTTTTTGCATCTTCACATGCAATGTATTCCTTCCATCTTTTGTTCACTGTTGTTTTTCTACCCTGGATCTTAGCTCTGGTCTAGTAAAGGAGCATGTAGATTATAATTATCTAAGAATATAGGACTCTGAACTGTAACATGCTTTAAATGCAGGGCATAGTCTTTGAATTCTGTGTCTGAGTAACATTCATATAAGCTGTAGAACTATACATCTGAAATGCTGAGGAGCTTTTAAACCAAGTCTATGAATATTTTCCTCTTGACTGACTTGTTAGTCTGTTTTCAAGCATAATGGATGTTAGAGTTCAGTTCTAATTGGTCATCTGACTTGCGAAACATACATTGTATCCTGATCTTTTCTTGGATGTATGTGAGGCAAAAATGAATGCACACATCCTCGGGTAGGTAGGATTAATATGTTCAAAAATAATACTGGTTAGATTAGAAAGTGAACTTCCCTTAATGTGGAACACCACTGACTGGCTAATTGAGGACAGCTCACTGAAAGAGGAGGGGCAGAGTCCTCTCTGGTGTTGTCAGAATATACAAGTGGGTGAAGGTCATGAAAATGCAAAGTGCATGTTGACAGTTCAGGCTCTGTATGGTTTGTCAAATATTCGAGTTCAAACTGCATTGAGCAGGCAGAGGCAGCCGTATCTGTACAGGTGCCTAACATCCTTAAAATGGGGCTCAGATACAAACACATGTGGCTTGTTGTGGTTCTGTTATTGCTCTCACATGAAATATCTTACCTTTTTTCCCTGCTAGGTCCCCAAGAATTGTTGCTCTGATTGCTGGAGCTCAGTGAGGGTGCAGAAAGCGCAATAGCTGTGGAGCACTTACTCTGTAATGTGGGAGCACTAGCCAGACGTGCTTCTGAAACAGCACATTGCTGGTTGAATCACACCATCAGTATGAAACCAAGTGACTGCTTTGGGGTAACGTGGGCACACTTCCTGGGGAGCTGCCAGTCCTGACGGGCAGGATTTATATGTGTATCCTTTAGTTAGTGTGTTGTTGCCCTTATGTTTCCTCCCATAGACTGGCCTTGTGCTCAGGGTTGTATCCAGGAGCTGGGCAGTGACAAACAGTCATTTCTTCTGATGAGACTTGCGGACTTCTGAGCCAACACTTCCTTTTTTTTAATTTAGTTTTATTTTCCTTGTCTTATTAAAACTCCCAACAAAGACTATTCAAACTGGCAGTATTCAGTCCTGTCAGCATTGGTAGGCAAGTGGATGTGACAGCAGCATGTTCTTATTGAAGCACTAGACATTTAACTGAAACAATCCTTGTTTTATACCCTGCCTCACTTTACTTTTACTCAACACATCTTATTGCCTGACATGGAAAAATGGCCTATATGTCATATTTTTATTGCTACTGACCAGCCAAGGGGATGCTAAAACACAGAGATCAATAAATAATGCTCCCAGTATGCATCTTTTCTTCAGTCTAATGTGCTCTCATGTTTTAATAATACAGCCATATACATTTACTGTCTGTGCAAGAAGGGGTAGGCCAGAGAAAATAAGATGCTTTTCTACAACAGTAGCAGTACAGCCCATGTATAGCAAATTGCCTAACCTGTATGGATATTGGTCAGTCTGTTCCCTACATGTAAACCATATCTAACTGGTGTTTCACAGAAGGCAGAGTGGCCTGGCAGACTCTGTTCTGAACCGCTTGGAAGCCAGGCAACTTGGATATCAGCCGTCAGTCTGCCACAAGGTCACTGCCTCATCTTTGGCACGACAACTTTACCTGTGAAAAGGAGACTGTGATACCATTTTTCTTTCTAAAGAGCTTTGAAACTTAGGGGTGAGAAGTGCTACATACAGGATAAGGTTGAATATAATTGCACATCCACTAGCTGTACTGAAGCCTAGGTTCCCAGGACACAGAGGAACCCTTATTGAGCTGAGCTTTGTAATTCAGGGGAAATGTAAACCTTTGTTTTGTCTTCATGTTCATTAGCTCTTCCTGTACACTGTTATTGCTAGTGTGGTAGAATTGGGTCTCGGAGACAGTACATTAAAATCTTCATTCCTGATCTTGTACTCAGCAAGCAGACTCAAGGATGTCTCTTACTTGGAACTGCATAAAATGAAGGCTTGACAAGATAACCAGGTCAAGGAAGACTCAGTGTGTTCTTTTTTAAAACCTTGAACATAAGAAAAACAAGCCAGTTTAACTGATTTTTACCAGATGAATGAGCCATTGAAATCTGTACAATAAAAAGTGAGGTTTTTTTGTTCCCACTTTTTTCGCAATTGAAATAACACTGTTCCTAATAATACTGTAAAACTCAGGCAGATGGGAAACTTCACTGAGTGTGGTGCTGGCTGCCTGCCCTTATCTGAATGTTAGCAGATTAAAAACCTCACCAACAATTTACCACTAAGTGCCAAATAGAACATCAAGCAAAAATTATTCTAGAATCCACCAAGGCACTTGGGTCTGCAATAATTGCATCATCAATTAATTTGATGTTATAAACAGGTAGTGGCTTTACAAAATTACTTCTGCTGAAATCGTAATTTTCTTTATAAATCAATTCTGAAGTACAGGTTTTAGGGTCACTTTAAATCTGTAAAACAGAGAGAGGTATGTATTAGTGTACTATTACTATACGTGCTATCCTGTTGACTTCCAAGTCTGAAATATGAATCCTCAGGAGTCTTCCAGGTTTTAGCAGGCTAAAGCTGATTTTCACCACCAGCATTTTGGAAATGTGCCTTTTCAGTGTTTGTTTATATTTTCTGTTAGGGCTATTCTATGTTTTGCTTAGTTTCATGTTCTAGTACAGAATGATTTGTAGCCCTCTGTGGGATAGACCAGTGTCTAATACACTGTGGACTTCTGTCCCTTGCATGGGGATAGCTTTCACTTTGATTGTACTGTGGTAGAGATGGTGAGACCCACAGAGAACTAACTGTTGCAGGAACATGCAGAGCTACCTTCCTGCAAAACCCAACTATAGTGTTTTCCACAGAGTCCCCTCAGCTTCTACTTGTGATGCGAAAGGAGCGTAATTTTATTTAGGAGTTTATGCAGCAGTTTATGTCAGCCTTTTGTGCTTTGTTTTAAACAACTTAGTGCACAAATTGAATGTTTATCTCCGTAACAGCTCCTCATTTTCTACTCTTGCATCATCAAAGTTTCACTCTGTGATTGTGAAGGCACTGAACTACTGCTCATACAGGGTGACAGAGGAGTTCACTGGATGGAGTTAAAACCAGGAGTGGTTAATTAGACCACAATATGACATTACTCAACTAAATTGGGAAGACCTTGGAGCAAGTGGAGCAATTACAAAACAGACCACAAGGGAATGTGTGCAATTCATTTTTTTTAGTAAGTAAACACGAAACTTAAATATTCATGTGATCAGCACTTGGGCCGGAGTATGTATGAACAAAGTGTGTTCTCATTAAGTGCCGTGCTCCTTGCTTTTACTGCAGACTGACAACCCACAGTGTCTAACCTGCTGTATGACAGAGCTGGTTGAATGGAGTTGCTGTACCCTTATAGGAAGGTTTTGATTACAGTGTATTTATTATACATGATTTCCTATTATGTGAGCTCAGCTTCAAGACATACACCTTGCAGGAATTTTTCCAAAGAAAAGCAAACGTTGAGTGGATGTTTATCTTCAAAAGAAATTGTGCATCAATCCCAGGAGCCTCTTTAACTGGAGAAAACATTGACAGCAAGTTCTGTGTCAAACCTCTTTATGTGGAACTGGGCTATAGCTTGTCCAGTAGGTTTTTCTAGTCAACTTCTCACCTAGCAGACTTCAGCAAGGGCAAGATGAACTCCTGTGCATAGGGATGATAGACTGGATGGTTACTCACCTGCTTCTGCCTTCCTGCTGGTTTTTGCTGTTTCTGAGCAAGCTCCCAAATTCTTCTTGGACTCCCAAATTCCTGGACTCCTTTGTGGAACAACAAATACTCCTTTTAAATGGGAGTGTTGTAAACCATTTCACTGCAAAATTATTTATTCCCCACCAGTACACCAGTGGGAGTCAAGCTTTCAGGCCGTGTAGACAATATACCTTCCAATGCCTGGAAAAAGTGATGTGTAAGAGTCTGGCCTCTGTCACACAGTCACAGATGCAGGTGGTATGTCCAGCACTGCTGTGTAGGTGTACTCATGGCTCCCTGCCTGCTGGGTCTGAAATGTGTGTCAGAGAGAGGCTGCTGGTCGAGTTCCCACCGTGTGTAATTCAAAGCAGCCTGCTCCTTCCTGTAGGCACTCAGACCTGTGCAAGAAATGGGACATAGTCCAGGAGAACTGTTCAGACAGAAACATCCTGCTCCCAGGTGCCACATGTCCTCTGTCATGGATAGAGCTGCGGGGAAACAGACACTGGGAAATGTGGTGGCCTCAAGGCTGAGCACCTTCATTCGCAGAGTATCTGCTTGAGACAAGAACACACTTTCCTCAGAAACCCCTGGGAGTAGTGGCAGTTCTTGTTTTCTGGGGAAAAAAAAGGTCTTTGTTTCTGACAGAATCCCTGAGCCCTCTCAGAGGAGGGGCAGGATCACCAAAATACCCCAATGCTTAATGCTTTTGGTGCAAGGCACATACATCACTGTTGATCATTGCCTTTCCCCTCCATGCGCCTTTGTGTTCTCTTTTGGTCTTTTTAAACAAAAAAACCAGCAAACCCAAACCAAACCTCTACAGTTTGAACACAGAGATAATGAAGCATTAATCACACTTGATATGCTTTACCATCTTTAATTAAGCTCTGCAGGAGGAGGTTTCTCCTTTGACAGACATAAATGATTTTTGCGTCAAGGAAATGTGCTAGAATGCTGAAGTGTTCATTTTGGAAAGGCAGATGTCCAGTGTGCTGATATTAATAATGAGTTATTAGCAAAAGGATATACAATTTCAAAGTTGCCTCAATCTCCTTAAGTGGGGGGAGAAGGGATTGGGTTTTCTTCTACCAAATTAGTCTTGGTTTTCCTTGCAGAATTGTTTTTTTACTAAAAACAAGGAATTTTTCCCTTTTCAGTTTTTATACCATTAATGCAATTTATGCTTTTATAAGCAGGACTGTGGCAGGCAACACATTCATCTGTGGCTTCCCCTTTCACTTAGAAATTCATTTCTGTATTACTGCCTGCTGCAGTACAGTTGTGCTTGGCAACACATATGCCATGAGACACATGGCAGTGCCAGGCCCCTGCACTGGCCGTACTTAGCATTCTTCCTATTGGTTTGAATGTAACTATCAAACTACTTGCCAGCTTTTATGTGAATAAAGATGTGGAGATTTCAATTGATGATGTATCCCAACTGACAATATATCTCTTATTAATACGGTACATCTACCCTACTAATATTGTACAACATTTCTGGTCCAAGCTGTTTTGCCTGACAAACCAGCCCATGCAAATAAGAACATATTTATATTAATCCAAGTATATTGGTTAAAGTACTAAGGAGTTTGTGTTCAGTCACTTAAAACCAGGACAATATTTGGTGAAATATTTTTGTACTGGGAGAAATTAAACACTTCAGTCTTAATGTCTGTCTAACGATGTGTTGCAACTGTGTGTTTTGAGATACTAGTGCTTACCATAGGAAGTTGAGATCAAAACTGGTCTTTTTGCCCTCTGTCTCAAAACAAATGAGCAAGTGGTTTTGTGGGGCAAAATGATGGCGTGGTCTGGCTCTGTGGGATTTATTGAGTTGTTAATAAACTCGGGGAAGAGAGGAGACGCTGGCTTTGCAGTTGTTTTGTGGTTTAAAATAAGCGCATAAACTTCTGACAAGCTGTAGTTGCTATAAGCAGGATTTTTGGCATTGAACATTTGTCTCATCCAGCTGGAAAACAAAACAAAACTCAGTTGTTAATGAGGAAATGTTAGTGCATTCATCTTTGCATCCCTTTAGAATTAACAAATCAACACAAAGCCCTTTAAAATTGTAGATTAATCTGTGGGACAGTAAAATCAAGCAGCATCATAGCTGGTGCATTGCACCTCTGCCTGTAGGAGATGCAGCTTATTTAACCAAGACATGGTGTTATTTGCTCTTGAAGAATCCACAGCAAACCAGAATTTAATCCATGCTCTCAGCTTGTACGGAAGGAATTGGTATATTTGGGGTTTTTCACATGGCGGCAGTCTCCCGTGACAGTCAGCAGTAGCTCTTGTCCTCATGGTGTCACCCTTCAGTCTCCCCACTGCTACCAGGGCAGACGTATGGGCTCTCATTATTCACCAGCAACTGCCTCTGCCCGCATTTTCTGCTGAAGACAGGCTGCATTCACTCATCTGCTGTGCATTCACTTTGTTTGGTTTGCCAGGGGTTTAAATATACTGTGTGCATATGGGTGTCCCTCTGATTACAGAGAGGAAACGAAGATCGCTGTGACTGACACGGGAACTGAACAGTTTGTGCACCAAGCATGTAACATGTTTGATTTTGTTAGCATATTTATAAACATGCTGTATTTTAACTGGGTGATCTCACCGCCTCTGTGGAAGAGAGGTTATAAAGACACATGTTGAAGTCTTCATGTCTGGTGGAAAACGTGGCCTTGGTAGCTCATGGAAAATAATATGTTTATCACTGATATGGAATTGTTGAACTGGAGCCATTTGTGAAGAGATGAGAGGGATTATTTTACTTGAGGCAGAAACAATAGACTAAATAGGGCTAGATTCATTTGGGATTAAACAGAGTTTTTAAAATACAGTTTAAAAGTGAAAAATGAACAATATCCCTAAAGAGAGAAAAGAAAAATCCCTGTGTTGCACTTGAGTGGGTGAAACATCACTAGGTGTGTCTGACTCAACTGCACTAGTGTTGAACAGTGTTTTGAATAACAAACTTTGCTGGTCATGGTAACAACTGTAATGGAATATATTTGTGTGGTATGTAGAAATCTAAGCTAAATGAACACTATTATAACGGGGACGGACACAGTTAAGTTTCCCTAAGTATCTTAGCTCGGCCTTGGGCACACAGCATTAATATTCCACCCTCCACCCCCCGCCAAGGACTCCTTATCTTCTCTAATAGTCATGCTGGGGATTTAAGAGGCGTTTTTTGTGTGCAGCACAAATCAAAAGTGTCAGCGTACTCCGAGTAATTTCACAGTGAGAAGGCAAAAATGGACAAGCCTTAAGTGCATATGCAAGGCCCTGAGAAACACAAGTGTGAAGCACAGTTTGCTTCTCTTGTTCATGACTTGGCATAGATATATATATGCATGTCACACAGGGAGGAGAAACACATTCCCTGTTTTCTTCACTGGCACCACCTCCACTCAAGGAAATCCGTACCTGAGGCATTTTGCCATCAGTCATGGCTGAATGTAGTGAGCAGTTTGCTCTATAAGTACAATAAACATAAAAGTCTATAAAATAACTCATGTGCCTTTTGGTAAGCAGCAACGTGGACCACTACAAGCTGAGTTGGCGTATTGCAAATAGAGCAGCAACAAAAATCATCATTAAATTCAGATCAAGTGTCAGAAATAAAGAGGAGTTTGGGTCGTTACAGAGGGTGGGGAGGGAAGAAAGATTTTCTGAAAACAAAAGTCAGCGTTGGTGCCTGTCTGTCTTTTAGGTACTTTCATTCTGACAACTGCTCTGCTGCCCCTCCTGGAAAAAGCAGCTGGTGCCAGAGCAGTGGGTCTGTGATGCTGTTGAGAAGCGGTGGTTTACTATTCTTACCTTCTGGGTTGTGACGGCGTGTCTTTGGCTGTGCTACCAATGCAGGACTAGTTATATTCTAGTAAACACCTCTAGAATCTTCTTGCATTTTGCTCACACCCACCTCCTTCTCCAAGCAAAAGCTCATGTCTGCTGCTCTCAGCCCTTCACTGGAAATCAAAGTAAACACTTCCTTTGGAATCTTTCCCTTTTACTTTCCCTGGGGCAAGTTATCTGTTGCAGTGTAGTGCAAAATAGCTATAACAGGAGTACAGAACCTCAGAGATCTTGGTGTAAAATAGATCTTGCTGTAAAATAAACAGCAGGTATATTTTTTAGATTAAATTTCTCAGGTTTTAAAAAGTCTCCTGCTTTTTAATTACCTTTTATAAATGCTAAACTTATAAACTACAAATAGTTTAATTCTGCTATTTTCTTTCTCTCAATTACTTTCCAAAAGGCAGAAGCATGAAGTTCCCTGAAGGAGTCAACACCACTTTGAATGAAAATCTATTCCTAAAAAACATTCTATTTTTTCCACCTCATCTCCATGTATGCTCCACACATGAGCACAAGCAGAATGCAAAGAGTATGCTGAGGAATCCTGCTCCCTAGGGGCTTCCAAATACGGCCTGAAGACCACATTACATGCATGAGTGCACTTGTGGGGAGTTCCTGGTTCTGTTTTTCACTCACTTGCTTTGCATTCATTTGATAACTGCCTCTTCTGGGGCCATGCTAGTTCAAAACCTAAAACAAATCTGACTTGCAGCTGGGAAATGGGACATTTGATGGAACTATGGTGTATGCACAAAAGAAGGTACATTTCATGTTTTGAAAACAAAGCCCAGCACGTGTTTGCTAGATGGCTTATACCACCTGCTTGGCAACAAACCTGTTGTTCACTGTTGCATGCCCATTGCATCCAACCTATACAAAGACACACAAGCAATATTTTTCAGGAGTATGATGGCATGGGCTTATGAGCACATACAATCTTGCCTAGAGAGCATGGCTAGACTTTCATTTGATGTAAAATAAGTCTCAAGGGGGAAAACTGTCTCTTGCTGACAAACCCTTTCTGCCTGCTTAGTTCTTCCCTACAGTCTGCAGCAGCAGATGTGGTCAGTAAAAGCAGTATAACCACTTTAAAAGTAAGCTTGTGGTCAGGATATGGGTTGCAATGACCATGGTGGTCTCTGACAAAATTATCCCATAGATCCAGTCAGGATGAACAAGGGTGTATTCCTGCCATGCAGAAATGACCTGGTATTTACAGCACATTTGATGTAGTTTATCTCCCTGGGAGCTAACTTAGCGGACAGGCTGCTGAACTTGATGCTAGTCTGGCTATTTTTGCTGTGTCCTGACAGAACAATGGGCAAAAGCTCATGGGAACATCCATTTCTCTGTTATGCACCCCAGCTGCGCAGACACTCCAGGTAACATCTGCTTGACACTCTGACTGTAATTCTTTCTTTTCAGGATTAGTCTCAAAGCAAAGAGAAATAAAACTTTCTAAGTGGATTTCTGCAACAGGTGCAGTGATTTCTTGGCTCCAAATTGGTGCTTAAAGTAGTTTTGTACCCCCTTGATAGCTCTGTTCTGCACAGTGTCTGCTATCTGTGTATATCCAGAGAATAATAATGGGCAATGAATGGTTCCAGCCCTGCGCAAACGCACAGCAGAGCCACAATGCTTTAAGCTAACCTTTAAATTACATTTGTAGAAGGACTGTCAAACACAGATAGAGCTTCTGCCTCTGTAAGCACCAGCCTGCAGACACTGGGAATTTGCAAGGGCATGTAGGAAAATGGAGCATGCACCGTTGTGCAAGCTCTGTTCCTCTCCTCTTCCTCTAAACATTTATTGCCATTGAGAAGCAGTGAGTTTGTCCAGACAGCCCTTTGAGCTGCAGCTGTTCCTCAGTGACTATGGCTTGGCAGGCAGGCAGGCATCGGTTATCCAGTACGCATGTTGCATTCCTCAATACCTTACCAGCCTCTAACACCCAAGCTTGGGATGCAGACTACAATCCAATCTCTAGGTCTTTTCTAGGGACACGGTTTCCCAGATTTGCTTCTGATGACAGAAGCATTTACCCCATCTACTTTACACTTGAAAGTTGCCCTTTCCTACTAAAAGTATTTGTCTTTAAAATACATTTACTGTTGCATTGACTTTATGGATTTCAAGCCTAACGAACCATAAAGTTTCCCCACCTTAAAGTTCAAGGACTCTGCAACCCCCAAAAATAAACAGCTGCGAGGGATGGGCCTTCAGTCATCATCTGTTTGATGAAATAAAAAGTTTAAACGTGAATTATGTAATTGGTTTAGGTACTGATGACCCCACGGTTTTAAAATACAGTGCTGCAACTGGTTTCCTAAAAACGGTGAGAAAGTAAGAGCTAAAGATCCTGTTAGAATACCTGCATCTGGCTATTCTGTTTCCCCCACAGCTGACGTCTTTGCGCAGTCCAACCATTTCTATTAGAATATGAAGAATAACCTGTGCACAGAGGCCCACAGAGCTGATACTGTTGTGTGGTTGGCAGTGTCGCCAGAAGCAATGAATTTATTGAGCGATGTATTCTTCTCAGGTAAGGCAGCAGTCTTACTTTGCATAGCAGTGGAGATCCCTAAATTGCCTGAACTGTAGGATCCCCATCTGGCTTGGCAGGGAACGAAGGCCAGACCAGGCAACCATTGTTCAAAGGACGAAGTATTTCTCAAAATCATTCCAAGACTAAAGGTTCAAGTGAGCATTGTGTAACCAGAGAACAAATGTGTTAAGTTGTTATGATGTCCCTGTTTTTTTCCTCTAAAGTAGCTGATAAAGACTTCAAAGCTTTCTTTAGGGAGAGTTGGGCATTTTTTAACGAAAATGGCTGTAAGCAGGGCTGTGCCAAGGGAAGGTGAATCACAGCTGTCAAACACCATCTTTTACAATGCAGGGGAACTAACATCCTTCTCACAGAGCACTGGGGGTTGGCTTTGCTTTGATAGGCTTTTCTTGCCATTCCATGATAGTTAAAACTGCCAATTCCCCTTTCTCTAATACTGGGAGACTTGAGCACAGTGGCATTTTTGGCACTATAAGCATAGGGAATGGAAAAATAGGGCAGAGCCTTTCTTTTCTCCCAGACAAATGTCAGGCATCTTAGTAGTAGCAGCTAGAAGCATAGATGTCTTAATGGTGATGCAGGTCAGTGCAGAAGGAGAAGGGTGAAGCTCAGGGTAATTGCTTACAGAAGCCCAGTACTTTTGTTGGATGTGGCCTCCAAATCCTGATTCACTGAATTTCTAGGTAGAAAATGCAGGAAATTCAGACTTTTCTGGATTTGGGTTGACTTTGTCCCTTCTGTTGCCTCCCAGACACTCAAACAGGGTTGGTTGACAGGTATTTAACCAGACCTCTTTTGTGTCATCATGTGGTGCATGCAGAAACTCCACATCCGAGCTGGTCAGTCTTCTTTGTAGAACCAGACTTTGCCTTTTTTGTACTCCTGTCACCTTCTGGTCCTAATGCTTCTGTTCAGTTGTTCTTTCTCCAAGACCATAATTCCACCAGGCTCTTGCCTTTAGCCTTTATCTACCCCCAGCTTTAGTAAACAGTCTTAGCTATAGCTAGGACTTTTGAGAGCTTTGGTCTCGGCATGACTGCTCTTAAGACTGCAAGAGAAGCCCTGTGTCTGTGTCCTGTGCTTGTCAAATAGTGATGAAGTCAGTTATTTCTCTCTCTCCTACTTCCCTTGGAAACCACAGCTTAGTAGGGACCCTCTTCAGCCTCTTTCAGTAAAGGGCTTTGTGCAGGAGCACTTTACACAGACCCTCATCTGGTCCCTTTGTTCATCTGGCCCTAGACAGTCTTTTCCTGAACCAGTCACACCTTCGCTCCATTTCCCCTGTTCTCTTTTATTCTGTTCCCTTTGAGTGCAAAACAAAGCCAATATTTCTTTTGTTTTCCCTGAGGAAAAAAAAAGGGAAGTGAGACTTGTACAACCAAGATTCACTGCATCTGCCAACATAAATAAAGTGTTTGACACAATCCAGCTTTCCAAGGACTAGAAGCATCTTCTCCATGATGCTGAACTTGACTTTCACACATAGTTCCCAAACCTTAGCACAGGTTACTGGAAGCACTACGGTTAGGTAGCAAGCAGTTCATGTTCAGTGATGGGGAAGAGAACGTTCCTTTGCATATTTCTCTCTCTCCTCAGTTTTCCATGAGCAGAGGTTATGTGGTGCGTGCAGCCAGTTACAACATTTGCTCTTAAGAGAGCAAACATCTCTGCTCCTCTGGGAAGCCTGATAGGTTTTCAGAGAAATCTGCTGCCCAGTGTTGCAACAGCTTGTTCTTTTGGTCTCAGCTGGCTACTACAGAAGTTGGACTTATTAAATAGACTAACAGTGCTGCACCAGTGCTCTGACTGTTGTTGCACAGACATCTGAGAGCATCGTCATAAGGTTTCCAGGCTTTAGATACCATGTTCTTGGAAAGAAAAATCCCTTAGAATGGATGGTGATATAGCTGTATTTCCAGAGTGAGTGAAGAGTGTGAGATTTGGAAAACTAAGCAAAGCATCAAGTTGGGAAATTATGATCAGACATCTTTATGCTGAATACATGTTACTTCTGGTGATTATGCAATTAGCTCAAGTTCTTTAGCATTTAGAATTTAACCATTATTTTCAAGGATGAAAATAAGCATTTTAAAACTGAAAATAATCCAAACTACAAGGTCCCAGTTGGGGAATCTGTGTAGCACTAGAAACATTATCCGGGAGGCAAGGAAAAACCCTGTCTCATGCTGCAAAAGCAACCTCTGCCTGCAGCAATAATTTCAAGTTATTGGTCTGCAGGAGTTGCACTAGTGACAGGGAGCAGGAGGCATAATCCCACAGTAAGGCCTTCCTTTATCTGTACTGCCTCGAGCTACAGCTGAGCTCTTGCTCCCCAGTCTAAGCCATATCGTGCTAAAGAACAAGTACTCTAGTCCCAGAATACAAATGAAATTAATTTGATTTTTGTTTTGGAAGATATGTTTAACTAACGGTGTTTACAGATCCCTAGAGGGTAAGTTTCCTGCCTTTAACACCATGAGGTATATTTGGGCTGTATAGAGCCTTGAGGAAAAATATCTCTGTGCCAGAAGAAGTAGTTAAATGTATCCATAAGGACTCTTGCATTTCACCTTCCAGACAGGCAACCAGCCTCTACACACTTACCCCTGGCAAGCACTCACAGTCCACTGGAAGATGAGGAGAAGCTAATGGAGGTGCTGGAACAGTTCTCCCAGAAGTTTAAATCCACTCCTGCAGGAACTTAGTGTCATTGGCAACACAGTGCAACTGCAAAGCTGCTAATTGCACAGTAGCAGTACTGCAGTGTGCTTGCTGCTGAGGGGAAGAAGGATGCCATCAGCCTGTTACAAAAAAATTGGGTTCAGGTGTTCTCGTCATGGGGGAGAGTGGTGCAGAGTCTCTCCCACTGTGAATATGAACCTGCTGTCTTGAGACACAGTATACTTGTGTTCTTTGAGTTAGAAGAAAAATGGGGAGGCATTAAAGTAAAACCAAGGCTTGGTGAAGTCACCCACAACCATTTAAAACACTCAACTTAGAGAAATAGAGAGGAGCATTCCCTCAGTAGCCCTTGTGAAGGACATCAGGGAAGAAGTAGTAAATGTTTTAAGCTGTGTTTGACTACTGTATTTGACAGGCTGCTGGCTTCCTTCACTGTGTGAGAGCGACTGAGCTCAAACCTACAACTGGGAATGCAGAAACTCACCCTTGCATCACCTGCTTAGTTTAAACGGAGGGATTCCTCACGGCACTCAGTTTCTATAAATCAATGCTGGTATGCAGAAGTGGCCTGCTTCCTCATGTTTAAACAGCAAGAATTTAGGAACGCTGCCAAATGCCTTCCACATTACTTTATGGGGCCAGGGCTGAATATTATCCTGTTTATGTCAAGACACCATGAAGTAGGAGGTTTCAACATATACCAAAACCAGACATGTCAGGATCCAGCAGAAAAATGGCTGCAGACTGTAGGCATGAAAAGAAATAACATGCTAAGACACCCATGCTTGCTATTTCTGTGATAGATCAAAGGGAATCCCTTGGTCATTATGAATGGATTAAGAGGGGGAAGGGAACACTGGGGGCACAGGTTTTAGAGAAGTCCTCCTCCTGATGAGAGGGTTGTATTTCCAGACACAAAGGATGGGATTTGCCTTACCTGAGCTGTGAACATTTGAATTACTCATTGGGATTCTCAGTGTAAATCAGTTGAGAGAAAACAGGCTTTTTCACAGTGATTTATTCAACCTAGGCTAAGAAAAACCACCTGTATTCCTACATCTTTCTACAGGTGGTGAAGACAATCAGCTCAGACTAAGACATTCGGTGGGATTAATTTTGCCTCACACATTTCAGATTTACTACACAGACAAGACTATTAATACAATAGTGGTAACACGTTTTCCCCTGACGAGTGGGTTTGATAGCAGACTGCATACAGCACCCAACCAAGCTGCACTACTGTTTTACACCTAGCTGCAGACCAGTGTGTAGGTCAAAAGACCTAGACACAAATATAGCACAGGCACTCCTGGGCTCTCTGCAGTGAGTGGCAGCTAAAAGCCATGCTGATGGGCAGAGGAGAACGCGTTATGTCTGCCTTACCTAATTTAGTTTCCCGAAAGATTTTCTACTGGCTGATGGCGTTTACTCATTATTCAAAGACATCCTATGAAGTGTCAGTTAGTTAGAAAAAAACCCGCTTTTCAGCCTATTGTCAGTCTCCTTGAAAATAAAGGCTTTGCTGTCAGAGAGGCCCTGAAATAAGTTTTCCCATGATAAGTAGTGCTGAGGTAAGTCAGGCTGTGACAGCTCTTCCTGAAAGGCTGGATCAGCATTCAAATTGTTGCTTCATTTTAGAAACTTAACTCCTTCTCGCACTACAGTGAAAGAAAACAACAGCAAGGCTTATACAGACATTTATTTCCTAGAAGTCCGGTGTTAACATTTTATATGGTTCAAACTGTTAAATACAGTTACTGAAAACAAGAGCATAGCTGGAAGTGTGTATAGTAACTACAGTTCTCAACCCAGTAGCTGCAAGGCTAATAAAAACATTTGTGTTATTATTTCAGTCAACTTGCCACTCAGCTCTGCAGTATAAAAGAAAAGTTTAATGACTGGTATTTAAATAGTTCATAAAAATAACCCCAAAGTGCACAATATATATATAAAAACCACACACACTTCAGTCCACAGTCTGTACTGATGCATTTGAATAATCTGGTTTTGTCTTTTTAGTCACAGCTTGAAAATGAAGCCAAAGGTATGAAAACTGCTTTAATCAAAGTTTGGTCACAGTTTAAAATAGCCAAATACTATGGTTTAAGAGCACTTGTGATTTAAAAAGAATTAAAACACAGGACAGGAATTAGAAACAAAATCCAGAGTCTC
This sequence comes from Nestor notabilis, assembly GCF_000696875.1. Lineage (NCBI taxonomy): Eukaryota > Metazoa > Chordata > Aves > Psittaciformes > Psittacidae > Nestor > Nestor notabilis. The sequence goes on along the minus strand of NW_009938219.1, from coordinate 28,345 downwards.
CCATGTTTTGGTGTTATGGTCCTGATGATGCTTTATTTCAGACCTTTTCCACAAAAGCAAACACAGGACGGGGCTGTAAAGACAGCAAGATGCTTTGTGTTAATGCAATTCAGAAGAACTTGTACCTGCACACAAGCAAATACTTTTAGTGCCACCTGTAAAATTTTAAGGGGAAAAGAAAAATGGCATCCAGTGACAGATGAGCAGGAATAGAAGGTGGTGCAAATTCTTGATAAGCAGTGAACACTGTGGGCTTGAGTACACACCTGGTTTATAGGAGCACAAGAAATCTGGAGAGGGACTTTAGGGATACGAGAAGGAGGAATGGTTTTAAACTGAAAGAGGTGAGATTCAGATTAGATATTAAGAAGGAATTGTTCCCTGTGAGGGTGGTGAGGCGCTGGCATAGGTAGCCCAGAGAAGTTGTGGCTGCCCCATCCCTGGCAGTGTTCAAGGCCAGGTCGCATGAGCCTTTGAGCAACCTGGTCTAGTGGAAGGTGTCCCTGCCCATAGCAGGAGGTTGGAACTAGACAATCTTTAAGGCTGCTTCCAACCCAAACCAGTCTCTGACTCCATGAAAAGGTAAGGCTCAGCCCAGCAGCAGTGCAGTGGGACTGGCTGCAGTGGTGCAAGGGCCACTGAAATGTCTGTCTTGGGTAAAAGTTTTAGGAGGTCAGTGTAACAGAGAGCAGGCAATTTTGTAAACTGCATTTCCTCTTCTCCTAAGTTTCATTTCTGGGCCATGTTTATTCTTTTTAGAAACCCTCACCATTTAATCAACCTAAGTTGATTAAACATGCAATTTATTAGTTATTTAGAACACACAAAGAGCTGTTTGTCATCTGCTTTAGAGTAAGAGGACATTTCCATACATACCTCGCTATTCTGGAGTAAGCTGCAAATACCATCTCTATGCATTTGTACCCACCAGCTTCTGTGCTGCTCCAACTCTCCATGCTTACACCATTCCACTCACTGGGAATAGGATGGAAGCAGGGATACCCTTTCCTATTAAACAAGACTCGGGTGGGATGTTGAACATGTACTACCTGGGCTCAGAGAGGGGAGTTTTGCTGTAGACTTCAATGTAGACAAACTTAGGTCAGTGCCAGAAAACTCAGTGTAAACAATTTATTTGCTGGGACCCAACCCTGGGCTGGACATTTCAATTCTCAGTTCAATCTCTAACTGTATTTTTGGAATGACAGAGCATGTTTTTAAAGCCAGAACAGTACTAGTTTTCATTAACCAGTATCTAACTCAGAGAGTGGAGAGCAAACACAGAGTTACCCTTTCAGAGAACAACCCAGTGGTCATTGACTCCAGTGGAGAAGGGCAGCTATAAATCAGTTTAATCCTTAAGTTCCTTTCACCTGTGCCCTTCTTCCATTCCCCCTGTGTTTTGCTCTCACATGCTCCCTGCAAAACTAAACCCGCCTTCTCCTGACACCAGATCCTATTTACCTAAATTAGTCCTGCTCAACATACACTCACTGCCTTTTTAAACAAGCTGTTACCACTCTGATTGACAGCAGGAAGCTTCACATCTCCCCTGGCTCAGCTCAGTGTATTTTCCTCTGTGTCTATCATCAGGCTTACACCACTTGTTTTGCTGGGAGAGGTAGTCCTGTGTGTGCTTGGGCAGACTCAGTGACTGATTACAGGAGATAATTTTGGAATGTAAAAAAGACAACTTGAAAACTCTATTCCTGTGGTCATCCTAACAGCACAAGATCAGACAGTGAGAGAAAGAAGGTGTTGAAAAGGCAAGGAGCCTGTTGGGGGAGCAAGCGTAACAAAAAAGAACCACTTCTGGGACTAAAAGCCACCAAATCCAAGAGCTTCGATTTGTGAAGTAGGTCAGTATTTATCTTCCTCTCTCTAGAGGGAGCCTTCAGATAAAAGTTAGGAAAAATAATGTGTTCTTGTGAAGGAAACTTGTTTTCTCTCAAGGCAAAAGCTCATGCACAAGCCTTACAAAGAGATATAGTGTCATCTGGGCCAAAGGTCTTCAGCAGGTTTTCATCCTGCTGTCATAAGGAACAACTTAAATCTTTGCTGTGACAGCAGTGTCAGTGGTATTTCACAGCTAAAAACATTGCCAGAACAGAGGGGGAGTGATAAAACCTGCTGCACTGCTGCAAACTTCAGAGAGGATGCTCCCAGGAAGCAGCGTTTTCCTTGATGATAAAAAATCATCTTCTTGAGCATCTTCCCTTTACTTTCAAGTTGAGATTCTACAGGGAGCCTTGGGGCAATGCAGAAAATCCTGCAATTCCTTCACTGTCCAAACATACTGCTTCCCTTGGCTGCTCACCTGCTGCCAGGTAGTTGGAGTGAGAATTCATCATGGCAAAGGAATGACGCCACTTGCCCATACAATAGTGGTCAGTTTTATGACAACTCACAGAACAGGGACGATAATGGGTCCAGGCAAAACTCAGTAACCCAAGTCCCTCATTACATATCAACACACACATAGAGAAGGAAAGTAATAGCCAGAAGCTGATAGAAATTAATTTGGTGGGATTAAACTATCACAATTTATTCAGTTACGTTGGAGACACATATTTACACACTGGAAGAGAACTGGGAGGTGTTACAATACAATTAGAAGAAAAGATGGTCAAATTGCAGAGCTGTGCTCCTAGAAAACACTGACATGAACAAAACCTAGCAAGATTTTTTTTTCCATGTAAAATCCCACTATTCTGAAAGACAACAAGCTCCACAAGATACTGGTCAGTAAGTACAGTGTACTAAACTTGCCAAGTAGAGTGAGAAGCAATGCTCAGCCCTTGGAAAACTAAACCACTCCTGAAATTAGTGATAACAACAAAGGTGAATCATGTACTCATTTTTACCTGAAACTTTCTTGATTACTTGGTGGTGGCACAGAATTTCCTTGGGACAGGACAAAGTAGAGGTGTTAATGGTCTTTCATGTCTGAAGGAAGCCCTGACCTGTGGTAAAACGTTTGTATTTGGTTAGTACCTGCAAAGGTGCTGAATTCAGTCAACAGGGATGTAAAAAATGTGTAAGGAAGCCTGGAAAATACAAAAGACATAAACCCTTCAATAAATTCAAATTATTTAATGTCTAAGGAGCCAGCAACTGGAGACAGGCAAAACCTCAGTCATCACTGGGACTGACATCTCTTCTGCACCATCGCAATAGTTATCTGTCTCTTCCCCATCATTTCAACGTCAAAGTGCTTATGCATTTAATGCATTTCTTACAGCACTGCTTGAGATAGATACATGCTATCAGGCAATTAAACCAGAGGACAAGAAATTGAAGCCAGATCTTCATAGACTCAACCTACCACCCCATCACCAGAACAATTCTATACTCCTCATGGCTTCTGGTTCCTGATCAGGCTGCTGATCAGCTCATGATCATGGGACAGGGGATGGTTTGGCTTTGTACAGTTCTGATGAATATTCATTTCTATACTAGTGTTTTTTTATGTATGCTGATACCATTCTCTCTTGGCATCTCTTCTTTCCAAAGACTTTGCCAGTAGGCTGTGCTCTCTTGTTTTCATTTTGCTTTGAGTTCGATGTCCCCACATAGCACCAAATTCAATGCCTTTGTACTCCACCTCTTCTGTTCTTGGCAGCAAAATGTTGTCCTGCAGCAAACAAAGTTTCAGAGATGGCCAAAGGCTGGTCACGAGGGAAAAATCTCCCAAACTGGGAAAATGCAATGAAAAGTCATATGTGACTGCACAGACTTAAACCTAAATTCCAGAACTTTCGGTTATTGTCAAACTAGGGACCACTTTTTTTCTTCTGAAGGAACAAAGATTTCCTGTTAAATTTTGCATGCAATTTTGAAGAGAAAAATCTGTTTCTTCCTCAATATTACACAACAGGTCAGCGCCGAAGGGATTTAGCACATTAATCCATCCTGAAAAAAGGATTGAGTTTCTGATTATTATTGCATACTATTGTCACATATAGAAACAAAAACTTCTAAATCCTAATTGGAAACATCCCAGTGTGGTCTCCCGGAAAGGACACGGCCCTGTAAAACTACACATTGTAGACCTATTTCCTATGTGCTACAAAACAGAGTTTTGGTTGTTGTTACCCAGATCCTATTGGGAACAGCAAGGAAAGACATATGTAGTATTTGTTAATTAGTTCCTAGCCCTGGTATTTTAAATTTAAAGAAAGATACATATTTTTTTATTTTCTAACCCATGAGGTAGATGCAGATGTTAAGTGGACTTTGAATCACAGAAGGGTTGAGGTTGGAAGAGACCTCCAAAGGTCATCTGGTCCAACCCTCCAGGCAGGACCACCAAGAACCAGTTGCTGAGGACCATGTCCACACAGCTTTTAAATATCACCAGGGATGGAGACTCTACAACATCTCTGGCCAAGCTGTGCCAGTGCTCAGTCATCCTCACAATAAAAAAAGTGTTTCCTGATGTTCAGTTTGTGCCCACTGCCTCTGGTTCTGTCAGTGGGCACCAGTGACAGAGCCCGGCTCCATCTTCTTTGCACCCTTCCTTCAGGTATTTGTATTCATTGATGAGATGCTCCATTTCCTTCATCATTTTAGGGGCCCCTTGATGGACTCTCTCCAGTAGCTTTATCTGTTGTACTGGGGAGCCCAGAACTGGACACAGCTGGGAAAAAAAGATTTATAACCCTCTCTAACAGTGATTTCCTCAGCAGACATAAAGCAAACTTCTTACCCTTATACCTTTTTAGGACCATGCACAATCCTTGTTGTGTGTCCAGCCATCCACCTCCTTATTACCAACCAACCCCGCCCAGAGGAAACACACTGCATCTTTTCCCTGTACTGGAAATGCTTATGCCACCGGCTCAGGCAAAGCATAGCTATCACTTTTGATGGACTAAGAGTCAACGTGATGACATTCAGGTGATGGCCTCAAGTTCAAGAGGACAAGGTAGGGAGGTTGCCTGGGTTGCACTGTTAAGAGCAGCTGTAGGTAGGCAAGAGTACTAACAGCTGAGCACAATAATGTCACCATTCGGGATTATTCTGTTACAGTCTGACTTTTAGTCCTATGCACTGTCTTGTTCCAGCCATGTATAACCATGATGTTAGTCTCCTACAGATGGAAGGATCATCGGTGCTGCCATTGCAAGCAGTTGCCCACATACTTTTCCCTTTACTAAGCATTTTCAGCTTAAAAAGACTGAAGTTTGGGGCTCAAGTTGATCTTCCTTCAGCCACCTGGAACACAAGTGGCTCGAGTCAGCTGCTCAAGCATGGTGTATGTGAGCAGCGCCTGCCCCACCGCCTGCCTAAGCGCTACAGATACTGTTCATTTGAAAGCCAGGAATGTCTCTGAAGAACACTGTTTTTCCCCCCAAGCAAACACCAGCTAAGAGAGAAATTAAAGTCATTTTTTCTAAAGAGCAGAGGAAGGACAACCTTGTTTGTATGCCCCTTGACACAGCTGGAGATATCACTGAAAGCGTGCTGCTGCACTTCAGCAACCCCAGGGAACGGGGACTTTGCTTCACTTGAGTGCGTGTGGGTGCCTGCGTGGGGTGCTGCACAGTTTACATCTGTACTAAAAGAACCTCCCCCCCTCAGTAATGCAATTCATAAAAATAACTGAGATTTGTTATTCAGCAAATCAAACGAAAAGGACCAGACAACAGGGATCCATTTTTGTGTGGCTCTAGAAGACAAAAGAAACTGAGATCGTTACCCTAACATGACAGAACAGAAAGGAAAGTGGTTTAACTCTCCCAGAGTCAAACCCTTCTTGTTTCATTTGGGAGGTAAAGAGACACCTATTTTCTCTTCATATCTCTACATTATAGCTGTTAAGGTCATAGCAAAGGGACAAACTTCCCTTTCCCCCTCAGCTTCACTTTCAGCTTATGTAATTTTCCAAGTTAAGAACAGTTTGTCCTGAGACTGCAAGATAAGGGGATGCTCAGCTTAAATTCAGATAACCCTGCAGGTAGTTTAGTCAGAAAGAACAGCAAGGGAAATTTTGCAAAATGGAGATTTATACCCAACATCGACCCATAAGGAACACTGATACCATGACACCTTGGAAGAGAATGGGGGGGGTGGCCAAGAGTTTACTGCAGAGCTGTCCAAACACACCTTGCTCCCAAATTCAGTCTCCTTTGGAGTCAGTGTCTCACCTTTGTTCGAGCGTTATATTCAGAAGGACTAGGTGTTGACCCAGGGGCAGATCCCTCAGACTGCTGACTCCATGCTCCATCAGTGTAAGCACAAATCCTGCTGGAGTCCCAGGCATATTGCAGCTGCTATATCTCTTCAGGAACAGAGTGCTGAATAGTGATTTCAATTCACTTCAGTGCTCCCATGTTTCTGCCACCATAAGAGATACTGTCTGCACAGCGGAGCACAAGATAACGTGGAACAACATAGTCCAGTAATGTTTCATGCATCTTCTCCAGCTGGAATGAAATACTGGCAGGCAACTTGCTCATCTTGCATAGCTTCATCAGCCAACAACACTTCAGACATCAGAAAACACGCATAAGGTGTAATGAAAAGGCTTCCAAAGGGAAACAAGCATCTAGCTTCCAGGAGACAAAGTGGGAGGACTTAGAAAACAATTAACATTCAAGCTGGAAAAGGAATCTTTTTAGTGCTGTGTGAATTACAGTTGAAAATGCTCTTTTAAATATTCTGCCCTACCAACAAGCTGTATGACCACAAAAGCCAAGGTGACATCATTTCAGAGAATATGACTGCAAAATGCTTCAGCACAGTTTATAGGATGTTTAAAAAGAGAATTTCCCCTGAAAATACATAGCTGTCCTGTGACATGCACATGGAAGTCCACTCACCCTTCACTGCAGCAGCTCACTGGTCTACAATTAATGTCATGGATTGTGTTAACATTTTGTTTCCTCAAAAGTGAATTACTGCTGGGCAAACAAAAGGGAAGCTTTATTTTCTTTCAGCATTATCACCCAAGGGAAAATACAAGTCTTCTCTAGGTAGCAATGTGCTCTGTATTGATAAACACCATGGACTCCCCACTTCACAGGGGAAAAGTAAAGCCCAAAATGGGGCAAGACTGAGCACCGCTGGTGTGCTGTGTCACAGCATCTACAGACCGTGAGGCCTGCTTACATAGGAGATACAGGAAAGCCCTGTATCTAGTCTCCAGTGTTATTCTCTACACCAGTTTTGTCAAAGTGCATCCGCAACAGCATGCTGAAAAGTGAAATGGATCAAAGGAAGAGAGAGTTGACTCTTCAAAGATCCCTTTAGAAAAAGGGATTTTTTGCTTATTCATCTTGACAACATCCTTCTAAAAAGGTACTTTTGGCCAATCCAGGTTTTTAAATACTTTTTATTTTTAAAAGAAACTGTAAAATATGACAACAGGACAATAGGCGTCATTCAGCAATATCAGTCTCCGCTCTATAGAGGAAATTAATAAAAAACATTAGCATTTTAAAAAATAAATATGACTAACCATATGGAAAACAGGAAAATCAAATTCATCTTCAACAACACAGACAAGTATAAATGCTGAAATGTTGCTGTGCAAGGTAGAGGTAGAGGTAAACCAGACTTCTCAGACCTAGACCAATTTTGGACCTGTCCCCCTCCATGCACACACTCCCAAAAGTTCCTGTTGCTAATACTTTAATTTGAATCAGCCTGTCAGCCTCATCAAACTCAAACAGGCCTGTGTGCTCCTTGTCATGCTCTGAGCCAGAGAAGTATTTCAGTTTTTGTAGAAATTAGTTGCTAAGCAACCTGCCCCCTGGTTTTGCAACTTGTGCAGCAAGGAAGGAGGCAGGAAGCTGGATTTTAGCTACTACAAACCAATGAAATGCTCTCCAGATGATGCCCACTAGGACAAATAGATGGTAGACCCCTTTTAGGAATTGCAGTAGTCCATCAGCTCCTTGGTGATGCACCCAGTGAACATGCAACACTGTGCCTGGAGTTCCTCCA